>NC_052173.1:205857-277260 GCF_902713615.1 Scyliorhinus canicula
GGGGGGGGGGGGGGGGGGGGGGGCATTGAATTTGTCAAAACCTCAGATAGTGCAATGAAATCATACGGAATGTTTAAAAAACAATAAAATTGAGAATCCTCATCGGGGAGGACCAGAAGAGGTAAAGTGAGAGAAAATCAAGAAGGAATGGAGAGATGATGCCAAGCTTGTGAGTTCTAGGATGGAGGAAATAAACTGCGGCCAAGAAAAGGGAATTAGTTATTGGCATAGGAGATGGTGTTGTGCGTTTCTTCAGAAGGCGGATGGAGGATAGACGCCGTTTCCCCATCTGGCCGTCGATTTCACCGGTCGATTTGAGTGGCTCCATCATGGGTGGCTGTGTCTTCGTTAAGAATGGCTGTAGAGGGTTTTTGTATGCGATGACCAAGGCAAGGAACTTGGGAGCAGCTTTACCAATGGAGGAAATACAAGCTCCACATAAGAGCAGAAGAAGAGTAGGAGCTGGAGGTAGACCACATGGCCTGCTCTGCCCGTCAATACCACCTCCCCCCCCCCCCTTTCCCATATTCCTCGATTTCTGAAGAGAGCCACAGAATATCTGTGCCGGCCATCAAGCATCTATTCTCATCCCATTATCCAGCAACTTGTATGCTCTGGCGTTTTCAAGTTGCTCATCTAAATGCTTCTTAAATGTTGTGAGGGTCCTGCCTCTGCCATCCTTTCTGGCAGCGAGTTCCAGATTTCCCATCCCCCTCTGGTGTGAAAAAGAGTTTCCTCAAACCTCTTTAAAACCTCCTGCCCCTTACCGTAAATCTATGCCCCCCCTCATTATTACTGCATTCAGGACCCTTTTATGTTTCAATGGGAATCACCTCTCATTCTTCTAAACTCCAGAGAATATCGACCCAATTTACTCAGACTCTCATCACAGGACATCGCCTCATCCCGGGCACCAATTGAGTGAGCCTTCATTGTACCACCTCCAATGCAAGTACAGCCTTTCTTAAATATGGGGCACGATCTACTGGCCGCGTTGCGCCCGAAAGGTGGCACAGCGTGGCCGGTAGGTGCAGAGAGATCCCTCTTCCGGGATCTACCCGGCTCGCCACGCCTCACAAGATCTAACGCAATCACGTGAGACGTCGTGATCTGAATCCCGCCCATTGTGCGTAGGATCACTATTTTGCAAATCTGTATATTAGAGTGAGACAATTAGTCGCGCCCTAATATGCACTCCTCTGATTCTACCCGAGGCGTTGGGATCTAACCCCTTCGCTCAGACGAGCACTGTTCACACTGGTGCTCCACAAACGGGGACCAGTCAGAATGGCACTCAGAGTCAGAGGCTCCCAGGTGCTTGTTTACTTGGCCGGGGGGGGGGGGGGGGGGGGGGGGGGGGGGGGGCTCCTCAGTGCAGGAGGATGTGGGATTCTGCGGATGTGGGATTGGAAGTGAGGAAGAGTTTGCCAAGTGGGAACAGCAGTAAATGATGACAACAATTTCAGAGTAGAGCAAGCTGACCTTGCTGTGAGCTTGCTGGCCTGTTCAGGGAAAACAAGAAATAATTTTCCAGAGTTCGGGAGGTTATGAGATTTGAAACAGTTCTCGTGAGCTGAATAACAAGCCGCCAAAGGGTTTGATAATGGGCAAGGTTTTAAATACAGAACAATTTCCTGTTTCCAGACAATCTGCATATTGACTCTGTACAATACTATCGACAACACCAAAAGACGTTTAGATTCTTTATTCGGTGGAGAATTTGATACGTAGAATTTACAGTGCAGAAGGAGGCCATTTGGCCCATCGAGTCTGCACCGGCTCCTGGAAAGAGCACCCTACCCAAGGTTAACACCTCCACCCTATCCCCATAACCCAGCAAACCCCACCCAACACCAAGGGCAACCTTGGACACCAAGGGCAATTTATCATGGCCAGTCCACCTAACCTGCACATCTTTGGACTGTGGGAGCAAACCGGAAGCACCCGGAGGAAACCCACGCAGACACGGGGGAGAACGTGCAGACTGCACACAGGTGGCAGTGTTTTGGGGTTTGTCTTAAAAGGGTGTTATTTAATCTCAAGGGTTGTGCTGAACTCCATCCACATTATTACGATACCATGGAAAGATTATTCACAAGCATCTGAAATGTCACCATATTAGGAGCAATATTCCTCTGCTGCAAAGGATGTCTCTGATGAGATTTGCGCTGGCCATATGGAATCCAGGATCAGAGATCAGAGTCCACATCAGAGTTTAATATTTTCCACATTATTTTTCCTTCGGCTCTGCTGCCAGGAGGCAGTAACCAGCTGTCAGTAAGTGCTGGGGTCAGGCCAGGGGGCACCGTTTGGAATTCTTCACTTCAGATGCTCTCTGTCCTGACAGGACATCCTACAGCCTCCATTTGGCCCCTCTCCAAGATGGTGACAGGAATCCAACCTGTGTTGTGCCTCACTCTGCGACTTTGAGCAGCGCTGACAATCGAGAGCCGACTCAAAGCTGTCCTCCTGGTCAATGGGGCGGGAACCCCAATGAGTTCTTACTTTCTGATCCTGTCACAAACTGCCGTTGTTCCTTTTCCAACTGATGATCACCACTCGATTCCTGAGTGCCAGTCGGCAAACACAGGGCGCGGCAACACACATGGAGCTGCCCGAGGGTCAGGCAAACACACCACCACCAATCTGTCCTTACCC
Source organism: Scyliorhinus canicula (assembly GCF_902713615.1). Lineage (NCBI taxonomy): Eukaryota > Metazoa > Chordata > Chondrichthyes > Carcharhiniformes > Scyliorhinidae > Scyliorhinus > Scyliorhinus canicula. The sequence continues at coordinate 208,516 of NC_052173.1, forward strand.
GAGATCAGAAGATGATTCTTGAAAGATGGCTGCAGAAAAGGTTGAACCGAGCTTTTGCCCCCTGCCAAATTCAAAATGGCAGCCTGGCGATGAGCAGCCATTCACACGCGCCAACATTGCCACCCGAGATAGGAAACAAAACTATCTCGTGAGGGGCTGTTCCCAGCTTTGGGCAGCAGTCTTCATATTCATTCTTGGGATGTGGGTATCCCTGGCAACCCTGGCATTTATTGCCTATTCTTGTTGCCCCTGATGTGGTGAACCTGCTTCTTGAGCTGTGCCACCTCATTCATCTCATCTCGCATTTCAGATCCTGAGATTAATATAGATAGGTATGGAGCACAAAACAAGGAAGTTCTGTACACCTGTATAAAAACTGGTTTGGCCTTAACTGGAGTATTGTGTCCAGTTGTGGGCACCACACTTCGGAACGATGTGAAGGCAGTAGAGAGAGTGCAGAAAAGATTCAGGAGAATGTTCAGAGATGAGGAACTTCAGTTATATAGAAAGATTGGAGAAGCTGAGACTGTCCTGCTTGGAGAAGAAGATAGTTGAGAGAAGATTTGATAGAGGTGTTCAAAATCATGAGGGATCTGCGCAGAGTAGATAGGGAGAAACTGTTCTTATGGGCGCAAGCATTCAGAATCAGAGGGCACCCATTTAAGGTGTTTGCCAAAGAACCAAAGGCATGAGGAAAGACTATTTTTACACAGTTAGGATCTATACGGTACTACACTGCTCAGAGTGATGTGGAGGTAGATTCAATTATGGCTTTCAAGGTGGAATTGGATCATTATCTGAAAACAGAAAGGTTGCAGGGCTACGGGAGAAAAGACGGGGGGGGGGGGGGGGGGGGGAAGAGTGGGAATTGGCATGTTGCTCAGAGAACAACATGGACTCAATGAGCCTGCGTATTCTCCTTCTGTGTTGTAATCTATGTATAATGTCAACATTGAATATAAACAGGGTATGGAACAGCCTCATTCATGGGTTGCTGTCGATATTTGTTTTCCCTTTTCTTTGCGGAGATTGTGTGTTTATCTTGTTTTGAATGCTTGCCAGTATAAACATGCTTTTCATGTCACCCTCACTGTGTGGAAGAGTCATGTGATGGGGAGGGGAGAGGGCAGTGTTGCTTTATCGCAGGAGATGCCAGGTCTTCCTAGTTTTACCTCAGACACCCTGTGCTCTTTTTACCGATGACTGCCAGAAAATGGGAACGGGACACAAACACTGAACTTCTTACACTTGACGTGCACTGGTTGGAACTAGATGGCCGAGGTACGGAGGCACCGGATGAACCATCACTTTGTTGGCTTTGGTGTTTCATTCACATCAAAGGGTGACCTGGTCACATCCTTTGAAAGCAGAGTTGAGCCAAAGGAATGCTTTACTTTGAATTTAAAAAAAGAAAAAAAAAAAAGATTTCTCCTGCCCACAAAATGGACAGCCAGGCACTGAAGAGAAAGCAAACCATTGTAAATTTAAAGGGATAAAGAGGATAAAAGCACAAAGAGACCGAGACCATATGGAAGAGAAGTGAAAAAGAATGGGAGAAACGTCTTTACTCGGAGAGTGGTGAGAATGTGGGACACTCTCCCACAGGGAGTGGGTGGTGTAAATAGCGCAAATTCATTAAGGGGGAAGCTGGTTAAACACGAGGGAGGAAGGAATAGAAGGATATGAGTGATGGGGGTGAGACAGGGAGTGGGAGGAGGCTTGAATGGAGCGGAATGGCAAGTTTCTGTGCTGTACCTCGATGCAACGCTCTCAGAATACACTTAAGCCCTTTCTCCCTCTCCTCGGTCTGCACTCAATTGGAAGGATGAGGCCATAGTTTTCCCTGGAAATGGTGCCTCTTGCTCACAATCAAGGAACAATCTAATTTTGGATTGGATCAAGAAAAACCTTTGATCCAGACAGAGCCTCCTTATTGAAGATCTCACTTACTTTGGCACAATGCTAATAAACAGATAGATAACCAATTTGTGCAAAGTGAAATCCATTTGCTCGCAGATGCTCAGAACCTATAAATTAATCTGTGATTCATATTTGCATATATACACATAAGATGGCAAAGAATGTACTGGGGCATTATCATAAATAAAAAGTAGGAGGCAATAATGAGCAGAAGACTACGATGTTGTGGCCATTAACTATGATGTGGCCATTCCGAAGACATGGATTTCACAGGGGCAGGAATGGCTGTTAGATGTCCCGGGGTTTAGATGTTTTAAGAAGAATAGGGAGGGCGGTAAAAGAGGAGGGGGAGTGGCACTGTTAATTAGGGAGTACATCACAGCTGCAGAAAAGGAGGTAGTTGAGGAGGGTTTGTCTACTGGGTCAGTATGGGTGGGAGTCAGAAACAAGAAAGGAGCAGTCACTTTATTGGGAGTTTTCTATAGACCCCCAAATAGCAGCAGAGAGATAGAGGAACAGATTGGGCGTCAGATCTTGGAAAAGTGCAGAAGTAACAGAGTTAGAACATAGAACATAGAACAGTACAGCACAGAACAGGCCCTTCGGCCCTCAATGTTGTGCCGAGCCACGATCACCCTACTCAAACCCACGTATCCACCCTATACCCGTAATCCAACAACCCTCCCCTTAACCTTACTTTTTTATTAGGACACTACGGGCAATTTAGCATGGCCAATCCACCTAACCCGCACATCTTTGGACTGTGGGAGGAAACCGGAGCACCCGGAGGAAACCCACGCACACAGGGGGAGGACGTGCAGACTCCACACAGACAGTGACCCAGCCGGGAATCGAACCTGGGACCCTGGAGCTGTGAAGCATTTATGCTAACCACCATGCTACCCTGCTGCCCCAGTTGTCATGGGTGACTTCAACTTCACTAATATTGACTGGAACCTCCTGATGCGACCATCAGTTCACACAAGACGATTAGTAGAAGTGAACAGTGGCTTTAACAGTGGCTAGATCTGTGCCTGCCTGCGACTGCTCTGTACTGAGTGCCGCCTACAGGCTGCAGATCTATATACCTCCCCCAAGGGGGCGGAGCCACAGGGGCATCGACATAATACAATACAATATAATACAGTGGTGAATTGCAGTAGCAATACATTCACCGCACCTCCTTAGTGCAAATGGTTGGATGGAGCAGATTTTATCAGGTGTGTACAGGAAGGATTCCTGACTCAATATGTACACAGGCTGACGAGGGGGAGACCATATTGGACTTGGTGCTTGGCAATGAACCAGGCCAGGTGTCAGATGTCTCGGTGGGAGAGCATTTCGGTGACAGTGACCACAACTCCTTGACCTTTACCATAGTCATGATGTGGAGATGCCGGCGTTGGACTGGGGTGAGCACAGTAAGAAGTCTTACAACACCAGGTTAAAGTCCAACATTTTTGTTTCAAACACTAGCTTTCGGAGCGCAGCTCCTTCCTCAGGTGAATGTTGCTGTGGTGTGGAACAGCCAAGCCCCAGTGTCAGGTCTAGGCCACGCTCAGTCATAGAGGGGCACCAAGTCTCCTCCGGCAGCACCTTCCAAAACCCCCAACCTATCACCTCAGGGGACACGGGCAGCAAATTCAAGGACCACCTGCAAGCTCTCATCCCAAGTCACACAGCATCCTATCTTGTAACTATATAGCCGTTCCTTCACTGTCGCTGGGCCAAAGGGCAGGAGTTCCTGGCCCTTCCCACTGGTGAGATTATCTAGAACTGCCAAGTCGATCCCCACTGCGGGTTCCCCGGAGGCGGGGAAGGTGAGCCACGCAAAAAACCGTAGGTTTCAGCAGGAAGATCCCGCCACCGGCCATCAGGGGAGCTGGAAAGTTCCTGTCAAAATGCTGGAACTCCCTCTCAAACAACACAGTGGGTGTACCTACACTGTGTGGAATGCAGCCGTGCAAGAAGGGAGCTCACCCACCACCAAGGGATGGCCGACAAATGCAGGCCTAGCAAGCAATGCCCACGTAGAGTCATAATGAGAGGCCATTCGGCCCACTGAGTCCATGCCTCATTGCATACATTTCTAAAATAAAAACTGTGTAAATTGGTAAGAGGAGCCCAGCTTCGAGTTTGGGCTCCGACCACTGGGCTCGAGGGTCAATGCTGTTACGCTCACTTCCTCCTCAGCAGCCAGAACCCTTCCCTGGCCGCTCCACAGCGCTGCCATAGAAATGGCCCTGGACGTTACCAATTCAGACACTTTTTGTAGCAAGCAAAAAAAAACTAGCTGAGTGCAAAGAGATCTCCTGAATCGCCTTCATATTCCAGCCGGTGTTTCATCAGTAACTGAGCCGGTCACATTGCTCTCATCTGCTCTTAGTTTAAACACTGCTGACGTGTTGTTTGAAATGGCCACTTCAAGAAGCTGGAAGACAGGAAGAACGTCTATATACTTTGGCTTCTCTCTCTTGTATACATACCTCTGCACATTTCTTTTACCCCCCCTTATGGATTCTGGATGGCCCCCACCTAGCAGTCAGGTTGGTTTGGCAACGTGTTTTCCATATCCACGTGCAGCACAACCGCATTTTCACAGCGTACTGATGAAATTTGCCCACAAGACAGCCATATTAAATTGGATTAGATGTCACTGAAATTAATTGGGGGGTGGATGACATTCTCCGTGTTACAATGATCTCATACACTCACAAACACCACAGACCGGAACAATATTACAAACAGGCTCAAGTGCATCCTAGCTAAACACAGTTACCTCCGTGAGGCTCAAAGCTGGGGATAGCAGGGATGATGACGTGATGGAGGAAAAGGGGCATGCTGTTCATTTTGATTGCTCCAGATAGCAGGCCACTGAAGTAATAAATATACCTGGGAAGGAAAAGACAGTCAAATCACTGAAATGATAATGAACCGCAGGCCACAAAACTCGAGTGTGTGATGCTGTCTCCTTCCGCCTGTGACTGTACCCAACGCCTACATCATTGACAGTAAATAATGACTAACAAACAGCAGAAGGTCATGTTAATACATTAACTGTTCACCTCCTTTATACACTAACAGTTCAATAATATCTGACTTCACCCCTGTCTCAGCTCATTTGCTGCTTGAACCCTCGTCCATCCCTTTGTTACCTTTCAACCCAACTATTCCAATCCACTTCAGGCAGGTGTCCCACATTCTACCCTCGATAAACTTGAGACCACCCAGAACTCTGAGACCTATTTAAGAACATGCACCAAATCCTGCGGCCTATTTACGAACTTGCACCAAATCCTGCGGCCTATTTTCGAACTTGCACCAAATCCTCCTCCCACTGGCCTAGACTGTCTCCTGGTTTGTCAATGCCCCGATTTTAAAATTCTCATCCTATCCTTATTTTTAAATCTCTCCAAGGCCTACCACCTCGCCCCCCCCCCCCCCCCCACCACCCCCAATCTCTGTCATCTCCTTCAGCCCCCAGATATCCACACACCTCTATTTATGGCCCCTTGTGCATCCCCAATTTTAATCGCTCCACCACTGGCGGCCATGCCTTCAGCTGCCTTAACCCGAAGCTCTGGGAATTCCCTCCCTAAACTTCTGCACCCCTCTACCTCATTCTCAGCCTTAAAATCACTGAAAATCTATCACTTTGAACAAACGTTTGGTCATCTGATCTAATACCTCCTTATGTGGCTCAGTTTTGTTTTTATTTTTATCCGTCCCCGGGACATGGGCATCACTGACAAGGAAAACATTTGTTGCCAATCTCTAATTATCTTTGAACAGAGTGGCTTGCGAGGACATTTGAGGGCAATTAAGAGTCAGCCACATTGCTGTGGGTCTGGATTCACATGTGGGCCAGACCGGGTAAGGACGGCAGATTTCCTTCCCTAAAGGACATTAGTGAACTAGATGGGTTTTTACAGCAATCAATAATAGTTTCCTATTCCACATTTCTTAATTGAATTTAAATCCACCAGCTGCCATGGTGGGATTTGAGCCCATGTCCCCACTGGCCTCTGGATTGCTAGTCCAATGATATTATCACTCCACCATTGTCTCCCCAAGATAATGCTCCTGTGAAGCGCCTTGCATAGCTCTAAATTACTCAACTCCATTTGTTGACTTTGCTGCACTCAGCAAACTCTCTGTTCAATCTGCTGCTCTGCCTCGATCATTTTGATAAGGATACTCTGCTATTTAGAACATAGAACATAGAACATAGAACAGTACAGCACAGAACAGGCCCTTCGGCCCTCGATGTTGTGCCGAGCAATGATCACCCTACTTAAACCCACGGAACCCGTATACCCGTAACCCAACAATCCCCCCATTAACCTTACACTACGGGCAATTTAGCATGGCCAATCCACCTAACCCGCACATCTTTGGACTGTGGGAGGAAACCGGAGCACCCGGGGGAAACCCACGCACACACGGGGAGGACGTGCAGACTCCACACAGACAGTGACCCAGCCGGGAATCGAACCTGGGACCCTGGAGCTGTGAAGCATTGATGCTAACCACCATGCTACCGTGAGGCCCCTTTGTGCTGATTAATTCTTGAGTCTGCTCCAGGAGTAACATCGCCGCTCCCTGGCTGAGCTCTATCTCGTGTTCTTTGACATCACTTCATTTCTCAAGATCAGTACGTTCCAGATTATCTCCGGGGGTGTCATAATATACATCTATGTATATAATGGAGTGCAGACAGGCAGTGATTGACACACAGGATGACCAGTGAGCACACAGCACAGAGCAGCCAATCACCAGACAGGACACGACCACTATAAAGCCAGAGGGCACCAGTTTTCCCGCTCTCTGGACCCAGCCTCTGAGACAGTCAGAGTTCGTGAGCATAGCCAGTGCAAACACCATGCGGTAGCTCGTAAGTCTGGTCAGGCTAGTACCAGGTCTCCAGTCAAGTCAGCATAGTGTCAACCCACAGTTGAACATGTATAATAGTTAAGATGTTAAATAAAATCGTGTTGCATCTTATCAAGTGTTAAAGGTTTGTCTCTCGCTACACTGCATCAAGTGCAGTCCACATAGACCCAGCCAGCCCAACACATCAGGGGGCACTTCCAGGTCGCTATGTTTTTCAAGAGTGGCTGGAGGGAGTGAGAGTGGCAAATCACTGTCCATCTCAGAATGGGATTCCCCCTGGCCTCCCCAAATCCAGGTTAATTTTGCTAAGGCTTAATTTCAGCACTCTTATCGCCATGCCAACTGAAGTCCGCTCCATGAGCACAGTCTCTCAGTTGCCAGCAGTGTTCCGAATCCTGACCTGTAGCGTAAATCTGACAGATTCGAAGGAATCAAACCACTTTTTTTGCAGGATCCTTTCAGATAGAACAGGAATATATCTCGGGGTCCGAACCCCCCAGTTGGGTTTCAGCGGAAGATGAGGCCTCTCTCACCTGGTCTGTGAAGGCTGTATCGCAGGAGCCACTTTGTCCTCACAGAATTTCCTCATGGCAAGAGTGCTGAGAGCCTGGTCAGCCCTGTGTTAGAAAAACAAAAAAAAGCAATTAATACCGTGATCCTGCAGGAGGGTGTGGGCTCAAGCTCCCTACTTGAATACAGAATCTAGAGCTGCACTCCAGTTCACTGCTGACGGGGTGCTGCATTGCCAGAGCTGCTGCCTTTGGGATGAGGCATTAAGTCCTATCTTCCTGCTTCGATGGAGCGACAGGTTCAAAAAAGAACGCTTTGTGTGCTGGTCAGACCAATGGTTAAAACTCAAAAAACATCATTAAAAAAAAGATCATTCACATAAGTACATGAGATAAGGAACTGTACAGCCCCTCAAGCCTGCTCCACAAACTGTGGCTGATCATCTATTTATAGATATAGAATTTACAGTGCAAAAAGAGGCCATTTGGCCCATCGAATGTGCACCGGCTCTTGGAAAGAGCACCTTACCCAAGCCCACACCTCCGCCCGATCTCCACAACCCAGTAACCCCACCCAACCCAACACTAAGGGCAATTTTTGGACACTAAGGGCAATTTATCATGGCCAATCCACCTAACCCGCACATCTTTGGACTGTGGGAGGAAACCGGAGCACCCGGAGGAAAGCCACGCACACACGGGGAGAACGTGCAGACTCCGCACAGTGACCCAAGCCGGGAATCGAACCCGGGACCCTGGCGCTGTGAAGCAATTGCGTTAACCATCATGCTACTGTGCTGCCCCAAGCACTATCAACACCACCTTCCCGTACTATCATCCCATATTCCCTTATTATCCACTGCTCTATTGAATAAACTCAACAACTGAGCATTCACAAACCTCGATGGTTGAGAATTCCAAACATTCACAGCTCTTTGAGTGAAGAACTTTCTCCTCGCCTCAATCCAAAATGACCGACCCCTTATCCTGAGACTGTGACCCCCATGTTGTAGATTCACCAGCCAGGGGGAAAGAATCTCTCAGTCTCCACCCTGTCAAACCCCAGCAAGGGGGAAAATATCTCTCAGTATCCACCCTGTCAAACCCCAGCCAGGGTGAAACAATCTCTCAGTATCCACCCTGTCAAACCCCAGCCAGGGGGAAAGAATCTCTCAGTCTCCACCCTGTCAAACCCCAGCCAGGGGGAAACAATCTCTCAGTATCTACCCTGTCAAACCCCAGCTAGGGGGAAACAATCTCTCAGTATCCACCCTGTCAAACCCCAGCCAGGGGGGGGAAACAATCTCTCAGTATCCACCCTGTCAAACCCCAGCCAGGGGGGGAAACAATCTCTCAGTATCCACCCTGTCAAATCCCTTCAGAATCTTGTATGAGATCACCTCTCATTGTTTGGGGCAGCAGGGTAGCATGGTGGTTAGCATAAATGCTTCACAGCTACAGGGTCCCAGGTTCGATTCCCGGCTGGGTCACTGTCTGTGTGGAGTCTGCACGTCCTCCCCCTGTGTGCGTGGGTTTCCTCCGGGTGCTCCGGTTTCCTCCCACAGTCCAAAGATGTGCGGGTTAGGTGGATTGGCCATGCTAAATTGCCCGTAGTGTCCTAATAAAAGTAAGGTTAAGGGGGGGGTTGTTGGGTTACGGGTATAGGGTGGATACGTGGGTTTGAGTAGGGTGATCATGGCTCGGCACAACATTGAGGGCCGAAGGGCCTGTTCTGTGCTGTACTGTTCTATGTTCTATGTTCTATTGTTCCAAACTCCAGAGAATATAGTCTGAGTCCACCCGACTTCATCCCAAAAAGCAATCTCGGGGAAACGTTGTTGCATTCCCGCTAAGGCAAGTCTGTCACAGGAGCATAGGAGCGGTGTGGTGAACGTATTGCTACTACAATTCACCACTGTATTGTATTATGTTGATGCACTTGTGCACTCCGCCTGTGACTCCGCCCCCTCGGGGGAGGTATATAGATCTGCAGCCTGTAGGCGTCTCTCAGTACCGAGCAGTCGCAGGCAGGCACAGATCTAGCTGATTAAAACCACTGTTCACTGCTACTAATCGTCTCGTGTGAATTGATGGTCGCATCAAGCAGGAAGAGGCCATTCAGCCCTCTGATCCTGCTCTGCCATTCAATAACCCCCCCACCCCCTCCATAACCCTCAGCTCCCTTAGGGTGAGGAGACAAAACCTGCACATGCTTTTTCACTAGTTATGGAGTCATATTGTGCGCAAGGTACATTTTAATAGGGTTGCCAACTCTTCAAACTTGGTCTGGAGTCTCCAACAATTGAAGATAAATCTCCAGGACATTGCTGCGTGTGCGACCCTGGAGAAATAACATCAGCGCAAGTGCTTCCCATCACCCCCTGGCATGAGAAACCTCAATAACCCAACCCTGTCCATTCAGGGACTGCATGGGGCAGCTCTGGGCACCACAGTCTCATTGGGTAGTCACAGAACCAGTGTTTCCCGACTCAAATTAAGTCCTTACCCTGCAGAGATCTTGCTGTAGTGCATGTACGCTGCAATAATCACACCTGTTCGACCTTTGTTGCCCTGTTGAGACACAAATGTGAAAAGGGCTGATGTGATATCAGATCGATATCACTTAGAAAGATTCAAAATCATGAGCAAGAAATTGTTCCCATTGGCAGAAGGATTGAGAATCAGAGGGCACAGAGAGAGCACTTACAAAAAGAAGCAATGACAACATGAGGATAAATTTTCATGCAGCAAATGGTTAGGATCTGGAATAAACTGCCTGAGAGTGTGGTGGAGGCAGATTCAATTGGGGCTTTCAAAGGAAAATTGGATGATTATCTTTATTTTTATTCATTCATGGAATGTGGGATTCACTGGCTAGGCCTGCATTTGTTGCCCATCCCTAATTATCCTTGAACCGCCGCAGTCCACGTGATGTAGGTACATCCACAGTACTGTTAGGGAGGGAGTTCCAGGTCTTTCACCCAGCGACAGTGATATATTTGCAAGTTAGGATGGTGAGTGACTTGGAGGGGAACTTCCAGGTGATGGTGTTCCCAAGCATCTGCTGCCCTTGTTGTTCTAGATGGTAGTGGCCGTGGGTTTGGAAGGTGCTGCCTAAGGAACCTTGGTGAGTTGTTGGAGATGGTATACACTATGATCACTGTGTCGGTGGTGGAGGGAGTGAATGTTTGTGGATGGGATGCCAATCAAGCGGGGCTGCTTTGCTCTGGATGGTGTTGAGCTTCTTGAATGTTGTTGGAGCTGCGCTCATCCGGGCAAGTGGAGAGTATTCCATCACACTCCTGACTTGTGCCTTGTAGATGGTGGACAGGCTTTGGGGGGTCAGGAGGTGAGTTACTCACTGCAGGATTCCCAGCCTCTGACCTGCTCTTGTAGTCACAGCCCAGTTCAGTTTCTGGTCAATCGTAACTCCCAGAATGTTGATAGTGGGGGGGTTCAGAGATGGCAATGGCATTGAATGTCAAGGGGCGAGAGTAATATTCTTTCTTGTTGGAGACGGTCATTGCCCGGCACTTATGTCGCGCGAATGTAACTTGCTACTTGTCAGCCCCAAGCCTGGATATTGTCCAGGTCTTGCTGCCTATGGACCTGGACTGCTTCATTATCTGGGGAGTTACAAATGGTGCTTAACATCGTGCAATCGTCAGTGAACATCCCCACCTCTGACCTTATGATGGAAGGAAGGCCATTGATGAAGCAGCTGAAGATGGTTGGGCCAACGACACTACCCTGAGGAACGCCTGCAGTGATGGCCTGAGATGATTAATCTCTAACCCCCACAATCACCTTCCTTTGTGCCGGGTATGACTCCAACAGGCAGAGGATTTTCCTCCTGATTCCCATTGAAATCAGTTTAGTTAGGGCTCCTTGGTTTCCTACTCGGTCAAATGCTGCCTTGATATCAGGGGCAGTCACTCTCACCTCACCTCTGGCATTCAGCTCTTTTGTCCATGTTTGAACCAAGGCTGTAATGAGGTCAGGAGCTGAGTGACCCTGGCTGAACCCAAACTGAGTGTCCGTGAGCAGGTTATTGCTGAGTAAGTGCCGCTTGATAGCACTGTTGATGACTCCTTCCATCACTTTGCTGATGATCCAGAGAAGAAAATTGCAGGGTCACGTGGTAAGGGTGGGGGATTGGGACTTGGTGAGTTGCTCTTGCAGAGAGCCAGCGCAGGCATGATGGGCCAATTGGTCTCCTTCTGGGCTGGGCTGTAACCATGAATCTAGAGGTGCTTGGCTTTTTTGTGGCTCGACTGTGCAGCTTGGGGCTGGGGGTGGCACTGCTGCCCCACGCTTCATTGCTGTTTAAAATTGATGCCCACGCTTGAGAACAAAGCTCTGTCTGGCATGTGAGCCCAGGGTGCAGATTGGCACATCTCTGCACTGTCCAGCCTCACAGGTCACCATTCTGTCCTCAGTTAAACTCCAACATTGGGGGGGGAAATCAGACACATTTTATTCAGTCGATAACCCCTTGTTGGGAGGGGCTTGGGTGCAGGCAGAATCAGGCTTGACTGTGAAACAACATGTGGTCAAATAGTCCGCCAATATTTGACTGCTTGCGCCCACACGTGCTGGGTGAGGTAGCGGAGGGTAATTGGCACCGGTGGGAGTCAGTGTCTTCAGGAGAGTGGAGGAGCGTGAACAATAAATTGTCATCCACAAATTGGATGTGATTGTGGAGTCCAGACAATGGAAAGTGTAAGGTAAGTGAAACCATAAAGTGATCAAATCACTGCAGCCACCAAGGAAGGGTTAGTATTCATCAGCAGTTGTGCGTTATCCGGGAGACTTAGACCATAAGACCATAAGGAGCAGAATTAGGCCACTCGGCCCATCGAGTCTGCTCCGCCATTCAATCATGACTGATATTTTCTCATCCCCATTCTCCTGCCCTCTCCCCATAACCCCTGATCCCCTTATTAATCATGAACCTATCTATCTCGGTGATTTGGCCTCCACAGCCTTCTGCGGCAAAGAGTTCCACAGATTCACCACCCTCTGGCTGAAGAAATTCCTCCTCATCTCTGTTTTTAGGGATCGTCCCTTTAGTCTGAGATGGTGTCCTCTGGTTCTAGTTTTAAGTGGAAACATCCTCTCCACGTCCACTCTATCCAGGCCTCGCAGGCCAAAGCACATGGAGCCCACCAGAATGACAGGGAGTGGGATAGCTTGATCTTGGTTTCGGATAATGCTCAGCACAACATCGAGGGCCGAAGGGCCTGTTCTGTGCTGCACTGTTCTATGTTCTAGTATCTTATAAGTTTCAATAAGATCCCCTCTCATCGTTCTGAACTCCAATGGGTACAGACCCAGAGTCCGCAAACGTTCCTCATACGACAAGTTCTTCATTCCAGGGATCATTCTTGTGAACCTCCTCTGGACCCTTTCAAAGGCCAGCACATCCTTCCTTAGATATGGGGCCCAAAACTGCTCACAATACTCCAATTGGGGTCTGACCAGAGCCTTATACAGCCTCAGAAGTACATCTCTGGTCTTGTATTCTCGCCCTCTTGACATGAATGCTAACATTGCATTTGCCTTCTTAACTGCCGACTGAACCTGCACATTAACCTGAAGAGAATCGTGAACAAGGACTCCAAAGTCCCTTTGTGCTTCTGCTTTCTGAAGCATTTCCCCAATTCGAAAATAGTCTATGCCTAGATTCCTACTTCCAAAGTGCATAACCTCACACTTTTCCACATTGTATTTCATTTGCCACTTCATTGCCGACTAGCTTGTCCAAGTCCTTCTGCAGCCCCCTTGCTTCCTCAATACTACCTGTCCCTCTACAGATCTTTGTATCATCTGCAAACTTAGTAACAGTGCCTTCAGTACCTTCTTCCAGATCATTAATATATATTGTGAAAAGTTGTGGTCCCAGCACAGACCCCTGAGGCACATCACTAGTCACCGGCTGCCATCCTGAAAAAGACCCCATTATCCTCACTCTCTGCCTTCTGCCAGTCAGCCAATTCTCTATCCATGCCAGGATCTTATCCTGAACACCATGAGCTCTTAATTTATTTAACAGTCTCCTATGCAACACCTTGTCAAAGGCCTTCTGGAAATCTAAATAAATCACGTCCACTGGTTCTCCTTTGTCTAACTTGCTTGTTACCTCCTCAAAGAACTCTAACAGATTTGTCAGACACAACCTCCCTTTGACAAAGCCGTGCTGACTCAGTCCTACTTTACCATGCACTTCCAAGTACTCCGCAATCTCATCTTTAATAACGGATTCTAAAATCTTACCAATGACCGAAGTCAGGCTAACCGGCCTATAATTTCTCAACTTCTGCCTCCGTCCCTTCTTAAACACGGGTGTTACATTCGTCACTTTCCAGTCCTCTGGGACCCTTCCTGCCTCCAGTGATTCCTGAAAGATCATCACTAACAATCTCCTCAGCTATCTCTTTTATGACCCTGGGGAGTAGTCCATCCGGTCCAGATGACTTATCCACCTTCAGACCTTTCAGTTTCCCCAGAACCTCTCCTTAGTAATGGACACTGCAGTCACCTCTGCCCTCTGGTTCTCCTGGAGCTCTGGCATCCCACTGGTGTCTTCCACCGTGAAGACTGATGTAAAGTAACTATTCAGTTTGTCTGCCATTTCTGTTTCCTGTTATTACTTCTCCAGCCACATTTTCCAGTGGTCAAATGTCTATTTTTGCCTCTCTCTTACCTTTTATATATTGAAAAAAACTCTTCCTATCTTCCTTTATATTATTAGCGAGCTTGCACTCATACTTCACCTTCTCCCCCCTTATTGCTTTTTTAGTTGTCCTCTGCTCGCTTTTAAAGGCGTCCCAATCCTCTGGTTTCCCACTAATCCTCGCCACTTTGTATGCTTTTTCTTTTGCCTTTATACTGTCCTTGACATCCCTCATCAGCCATGGATGTCTTGTCCTCCCCTTAGCATGTTAGGTGTCTATTTGTCTTGATAGTGTGTCATGAGACTGTCGCTTTAAGAAATGTTTGGCTGCTCATGTTACTGCAGTGATGTCAGAGTGTGGGTGGAGCTGAGCTCTGGCTCTGCTTTTTAGTTTCACTTTGAGAAAAGCTTGAGTGTGTCTGTCTTTTTGGTTTCGTTTTTCAGTGTGTTGCAGCTGAAGTCAGACAAAGCAGCTCTACTGCTGTTCTCTCTGCCATGAAAGACTATCTCTGGATCCTTTGGTGATTTAAAACTAATAACTGCTTGCAGTAATGACTTCAACCTAATGTGCTCCTGTTTAAAGGTTTGTTAAGTCTTTTGAGTGTAAAAGGACAGCATACTTAGTGTTGTATTCTTTGGGGGTTATCTTTGAATTAATGGTTGCTAAGATATTCACTGTTTGTTTTAAAAAGGTTAACTTGAGTTCATAGAATAAACATTGTTTTGTTTTAAAAATTGCTTTTCCATTTCTGCTGTATCACACCTGTAGAGTGGGCCGTGTGCTCCCCATACCACAATGTATTAAAAGTTGTGGGTCAGGTGAACTCCATGATACACTTTGTGGTTCTCTAAACCCTGGCTCATAACAATTGAAAAGGAAAATCCAATGTTTTAAAATCGGATAATGTTGGCACTTCTGAGATGTGGCTTCACATTGAACCTGAGTTATACTGCAGAATGTGACTGCACAGAGCGGTGAGGGAGGGAATCTTCCAGTGCTTAGTTTTCACGACCTTGAGGGTCAGAACT
The DNA here is from genome assembly GCF_902713615.1 of Scyliorhinus canicula. NCBI lineage: Eukaryota > Metazoa > Chordata > Chondrichthyes > Carcharhiniformes > Scyliorhinidae > Scyliorhinus > Scyliorhinus canicula. Next base: position 223,543 of record NC_052173.1, read on the forward strand.
GGACCCAAATCCTGAGTTACACAGCACCCAATGCTTCTACAGATCTATAACAAAATGCAGCCCTACTGCATCCTTAAAAAAATCAAATAAATCCCTTTGCAGCAATGTTTAAGACCTTATGTAATTTTCAATCTGTGCCATCAAGTCAGCTCAACTTATTAAATAAAGAATAACTCTAAAGCTGCTGGGAATAAGTCTTCAACTTGGCAACACTACAGGCTGTAGCCTATCGGTTGTGCGCAGTCCTGAATTAAAGAGCAGCAGCCTGGGTAACTCCCATTGGCAAGGGGGAAGGGATCTTCAGCAACACTGAGGCAAGACGAGAAGGTTTTGTAGCCCCATTTTCCAGACTCACTCTCATCATTAGCTCCTGCACACTTACCTTGCAGTGCAGAACCACTACGTGCTGGGAGTCAGAATTCAGCCACATCTCCATGGCTTTGCAGATGGCACAGATCTTGTCCAGGGGTGGGGCATGAAGGTCAGGCCAGCCGAAGTCATGAACCTGGAAATCAAAAGCACAGCAACACATCAGAGTCCTGGTGAGAGAGGGTGGGGTGCCCAGGTGCCCAGGCATGAATGATGCAAACATTTTATCAACTGTTGTAAAATCAACCCGGACATGAATCTGCACACAACATGAAAAATGTCAGCAGGCTTGAAATAATGGCGGCTTTCCTGGTGACTATAACACTCCGTGATGCTCCCATCAGAACATGGATTACCGTATGGTCCCACCCGGCGGGACCTCGGAGTTCTGGCTGCGGGGGCTGTCCTGGTCCGGGGGGGATCCGACTCCGGAGGGGGTTTCCACAGTGGTCTAGCCTGCTATTGGGATCTACTGATCGGTGGGCGGGCTAATTCTGTGTGGGGCCTATGTTCCTCCGCTCCAGGCCCTTTTAGGGTTCCGCCATATCGCCTCGAGGTCGGCGCCAAGACGGGAACCCACGCGCATGCATGGACACGTGACGGCCGTGGTGCGCATGCGCGGACCCATGCCAGCATTGTCGCGCCGGCTTTTCGAGCGCCGAAGCAGCAGACAACACTCCAGCTCTGTAGTAGCTCCCTAGGAAGGGGTGACTACCTGGGCCTGGCGGCCCATTGACGCCGGAGTGGCTTGTGCCGCTTTTGACGCCGGTGTCAGAACTTGGCTGAGGGATCGGAGAATCCTGGCCCTTATCCGGAGACTGTGATTCCCCAGCCGAGAAACATTTTCTGAGTGTCTACCTTGTCAAGCCCTTTCAGAATTTCCGGTTTCAATGAGCTCATTCTTCTAAACTCAGGTAGTATTGGTCTAGTCTACGCAATCTCTCCACATACAGTAATCCCCTTATCCCAACAGTCAATCTAGTTCACCTTCCTTGCACTCCCTCCAAGGGAGGTACCTGTGGAAACCCCACACACTTTCAGTTTTCAATTGGAAAGGTTTGAATTTCCAATTTGTTCCACTTTTAAACAGGCTCCACAAGGCATGGATTGTCAAAAGGAGCACAATCCATTCATAACTTGCCCTCAGAATTCTGATTCGGACTAACTACAACCAGAGAGCCCTGTGGTGCTGGCAATGGGAAGGTCATTTTTAATCCCCACACTGGGTCTAAGTTTGAATTTACTTTCAACACCAAGGGCTGGATTCTCTGTTTCTGAGGCTATGTGCCAGCGCGAACGGAGAATCTGCGGGAAGTTCAGGACAGGAAAAGCGGCGCAAACCCCTCACCGATTCCTGTCCCGGTGAGGCTCTAGCACCGGTACTGCATGAAACTCCAGCGGATTGTGCCAGAGAATGGCTGGGTCCCGGGCTGTGCATGCGCACAGCTGTTGACTTGCACCAGTCGCGCCATAAAACATGGCGCTGGCTGTGCTCGAACCCACACCCTGGCCAGCCCTCACCAGTCCCCCGAGCCCTGGCAGCAGCCCCCCCCTCCAGCCAACGGCATGGATCCCAGACGGGTGTGCCAGTGCTGGACACTGTCTGCAGCCGGCACGCCGGGTTCTCAACCGCTGGGACCCGACATGTTCTGCGCCGTCAGGAACTCGGCCCGTTGGGGGGCGGAGCACCGCGGGTGGGCCAGTTGATGGCGCGCCAACGGCATTGAAACGGTGCGCGGCACACGTCACGATGACGCCGGTTTGGAGGAGGCAGAGCATTGCAGACTGGCATCAAACCAGCACCGGCCCCGATTCCGGCGTGGAAATCCATTCTCCGCCCGATCGCCGATCACGATTTCGCCGTCGGGCTTCAGAGAATCCAGCCCAAATGTCTGAAAAATAAAAGGAGATTTCAGGTCAACCTACCTTCGGGTTGAGTCTGCTAATGTCTTGTCTCTTTTCCGATAGATTGAAAAGCTATAAAAGGAAAGAGGTTATTTTAGATTGATCAAGTAGAGGGTGGGATTTGTGCAGCAACAAGTGGCAGTGGTGGTGAGCGCCCGTCAGTGACCAAGAGTCATTGTAACTGGCCCCATTGCCTGGGATATGCCAGGAATGATGGCATATCCTTATGTGGACTAAGAGACTGCTTGAGTGAAGACAACTGCAGTTGTGAGTCAACTTTAAGTCGCAACAATGCAGAAAACATGTCAGATGGCTGTTTCTACCCCTACCCTTGCGAGGCCACATATTTCTGCCCGATGGGCAGAACTAATGGAAATCGTTACACAGGAACGGAAAGACTTGACCATCATTTTTAACTCCTTAAGAGCCAGTGGCCTTCGTTACCCGCTCTGCAACAGACAGTGTGAACCCAGTGACAACATATTAAGAAATGTTTAAACAAAATTTCTTCACCCAGTATTGGTCTTTATTACATAGAATTACATAGAATTTACAGTGCAGAAGGAGGCCATTCAGCCCATCGAGTCTGCACCGGCTCCTGGAAAGAGCTATTACCCAAGGTTAACACCTCCACCCTACCCCCATAACCCAGTAACCCCACCCAACACTAAGGGCAATTTTGGGCACTAAGGGCAATTTATCATGGCCAATCCACCTAACCTGCACATCTTTGGACTGTGGGAGGAAACCGGAGCACCCGGAGGAAACCCACGCACACACGGGGAGGATGTGCAGACTCCGCACAGTGACCCAGCCGGGAATCGAACCTGGGACCCTGGAGCTGTAAAGCGATTGTGCTATCCACAATGCTACCGTGCTGCCCAAATTATTTGGAGGAGCTTGGCATCTTTTAAAGGAAATGAGTTTCAGGCAAGAGTATCCTTTATGGATATTATTGTCCAATTGCAAACTCAAAAGTAATCTTGGCTGAATGTTACTTAACTGACAGGAAAGGCATGTTGCAGTGACCAAGGTCAAGGCACAGCGCAACAGTAAACTTAAGAGCAATGCAAACATTGGACAAAGGTGAGTAACTATAGAATCCCTCCAGTTCAGGAGGAGGCCATTCAGCCCATCGAGTTGGCACAGACCCTGCAAAAGGCCACCCTACTCAAGGCCAATCCCCCGCCCTTAACCCGTAACCCTACCTATTCCTTTGGACACTAAGGGACAATTTAGCATGACCAATCCACCTAACCCGCACATCTTTTCATTTCATTTTTCATCTTTGGACTGTGGAAGGAAACCGGAGCACCCGGAGGAAACCCACGCAGACACGGGGAGAAAGTACAAATCCACACAGTCACCCGAGGCTGGAATTGAACCTGGGACCATGGTGCTGTGAGGCAGCAGTGGTAACCACTGTGCCACCGTGCCGCCCTGTGGTGCTGCATTTTTTTTTGATTTGGAACAGGAGCAATCGGGCCCCTATGAAAACAACTCCGATTTTGATGAACTTTCGTACCCTTTTTTTAAAACTATTTTTCTGAAGGTTTTATTTTGATGGACTATTTTAGCTTCAGTTGCTGCCAGCCATATCAGTAGGGCAGCTGTGAGGAAGCCAAGTTAAACTCAGCACTGAAGAAAGCCGGGGTTAATGACTGTGGGTCTCCATATAGCTGCGGATTTCTGTTAATTCAATTCCAATGCTCTGCTGTCTCCAAGTGAAGATGGTGTCATTCGCGCAGGGTGTTCAAACAAAAGCATCACCTCAAAAGTCAATAAAAATGGACAGAGAGGAGACGATGTTAATCATAATTCCATTGAACTGCCAGCGGGATTAAACCTCTGAGATCACCAGGGACCAGTGGGATTACCAGGGAGGGTTGAGAAAAATATTTTCTTTATTAAGTCGGTCCTGCTTTTAGCTTTCTCTTCTCTTCACTCGCGCTGGGATCTGTACAGCTGCAATGTCTCATCTAAGTCAGTCCACATGGTGAGCTATTTGGTCCTGCCAGAGGGGCAATGCATAGGGTGGCACTTAGCCTCTTCGCACCCGCTGGGCCCATTTTCCAGCAGAATTAAAAGCGCCTATTTCCACCTCCATAACATTACCCCACTTTAATAATAATCTTTATTGTCAGAAGTAGGCTTACAATAACACTGCAATGAAGTTATTGTGAAAATCCCCGAGTCGCCACATTCCGGCGCCTGTTCGGGTCACAGAGGGAGAATTCAGAATGTCCATTCCACCTAACAGCACGTCTTTCGGGACTTGTGGGAGGAAACCGGAGCACCCGGAGGAAACCCACGCAGACACGGGGAGAACATGCAGACTCCACACAGTCACCCAAGCGGGAATTGAACCTGGGTCCCTGGCGCTGTGAAGCAACTGTGCTAACCACTGTGCTACCCTGCCGCCCAGCTCACACGCTGCTGAAACCCTCGTCCATACATTAGTTACCTCCAGACTCGGCGATTCCAACACACTTCTAACTGGTCACCCACATTTTGCCCTTGGAAAACTTGAGGTCATCCAAAACTCTGCTGCCAGTGTCTTAACTCACACAAGTCCCATTTTCCGTTCACCTGCTGTGCTCACATTGGCTCTCAGTCAAGCAACAGGCTGACTTTACATTTCTTAGGCTTGGGCGGGATTTTCCAACCACCTCCCTGCATGTTTTCGGCGGCAGGGGCAGCCCACCAGCGGGATTTTCTGGTCTCGCTGTTGAATGCACACCTCGTTGCCGGGAAGCCCGAGGCGGGGGTGCACCGTCGGTGGGACCGGGAATATTCCGCCAGCATGAACAGCCAGTAAATTCCACCCCTTACTTTCAAATCCTTCCTTGTCCTTGCTCTCTCCCTGTCACTGTAATCTCCTCCAACCTCCAACTCCACAACCCTCCTCTCTCTGTCGCTGTAATCTCCTCCAACCTCCAACTCCACAACCCTCCTCTCCCTGTCACTGTAATCTCCTCCAACCTCCAACTCCACAACCCTCCTCTCTCTGTCACTGTAATCTCCTCCAACCTCCAACTCCACAACCCTCCTCTCTCTGTCGCTGTAATCTCCTCCAACCTCCAACTCCACAACCCTCCTCTCCCTGTCACTGTAATCTCCTCCAACCTCCAACTCCACAACCCTCCTCTCCCTGTCACTGTAATCTCCTCCAACCTCCAACTCCACAACCCTCCTCTCCCTGTCACTGTAATCTCCTCCAACTCCACAACCCTCCTCTCTCTGTCACTGTAATCTCCTCCAACTCCACAACCCTCCTCTCTCTGTCACTGTAATCTCCTCCAACCTCGAACTCCACAACCCTCCTCTCCCTGTCACTGTAATCTCCTCCAACTCCACAACCCTCCTCTCTCTGTCACTGTAATCTCCTCCAACCTCCAACTCCACAACCCTCCTCTCCCTGTCACTGTAATCTCCTCCAACCTCCAACTCCACAACCCTCCTCTCCCTGTCACTGTAATCTCCTCCAACCTCCAACTCCACAACCCTCCTCTCCCTGTCGCTGTAATCTCCTCCAACTCCACAACCCTCCTCTCCCTGTCGCTGTAATCTCCTCCAACTCCACAACCCTCCTCTCCCTGTCGCTGTAATCTCCTCCAACCTCCAACTCCACAACCCTCCTCTCCCTGTCACTGTAATCTCCTCCAACCCCACAACCCTCCTCTCCCTGTCGCTGTAATCTCCTCCAACTCCACAACCCTCCTCTCCCTGTCGCTGTAATCTCCTCCAACCTCCAACTCCACAACCCTCCTCTCCCTGTCACTGTAATCTCCTCCAACCTCCAACTCCACAACCCTCCTCTCCCTGTCACTGTAATCTCCTCCAACCTCCAACTCCACAACCCTCCTCTCCCTGTCGCTGTAATCTCCTCCAACTCCACAACCCTCCTCTCCCTGTCGCTGTAATCTCCTCCAACCTCCAACTCCACAACCCTCCTCTCCCTGTCACTGTAATCTCCTCCAACCTCCACAACCCTCCTCTCCCTGTCACTGTAATCTCCTCCAACCTCCAACTCCACAACCCTCCTCTCCCTGTCACTGTAATCTCCTCCAACCTCCAACTCCACAACCCTCCTCTCCCTGTCACTGTAATCTCCTCCAACCTCCACAACCCTCCTCTCCCTGTCGCTGTAATCTCCTCCAACTCCACAACCCTCCTCTCCCTGTCTCTGTAATCTCCTCCAACCTCCACAACCCTCCTCTCCCTGTCACTGTAATCTCCTCCAACCTCCAACTCCACAACCCTCCTCTCCCTGTCACTGTAATCTCCTCCAACCTCCACAACCCTCCTCTCCCTGTCACTGTAATCTCCTCCAACTCCACAACCCTCCTCTCCCTGTCACTGTAATCTCCTCCAACCTCCAACTCCACAACCCTCCTCTCCCTGTCACTGTAATCTCCTCCAACCTCCAACTCCACAACCCTCCTCTCCCTGTCGCTGTAATCTCCTCCAACCTCCACAACCCTCCTCTCCCTGTCGTTGTAATCTCCTCCAACTCCACAACCCTCCTCTCCCTGTCGTTGTAATCTCCTCCAACTCCACAACCCTCCTCTCCCTGTCGCTGTAATCTCCTCCAACCTCCAACTCCACAACCCTCCTCTCCCTGTCACTGTAATCTCCTCCAACCTCCAACTCCACAACCCTCCTCTCCCTGTCACTGTAATCTCCTCCAACTCCACAACCCTCCTCTCCCTGTCACTGTAATCTCCTCCAACCTCCAACTCCACAACCCTCCTCTCCCTGTCACTGTAATCTCCTCCAACTCCACAACCCTCCTCTCCCTGTCGTTGTAATCTCCTCCAACCTCCAACTCCACAACCCTCCTCTCCCTGTCACTGTAATCTCCTCCAACCTCCAACTCCACAACCCTCCTCTCCCTGTCACTGTAATCTCCTCCAACTCCACAACCCTCCTCTCCCTGTCGTTGTAATCTCCTCCAACCTCCAACTCCACAACCCTCCTCTCCCTGTCACTGTAATCTCCTCCAACCTCCAACTCCACAACCCTCCTCTCCCTGTCGCTGTAATCTCCTCCAACCTCCAACTCCACAACCCTCCTCTCCCTGTCACTGTAATCTCCTCCAACCTCTAACTCCACAACCCTCCTCTCCCTGTCGCTGTAATCTCCTCCAACTCCACAACCCTCCTCTCCCTGTCGCTGTAATCTCCTCCAACATCCAACTCCACAACCCTCCTCTCCCTGTCGCTGTAATCTCCTCCAACTCCACAACCCTCCTCTCCCTGTCACTGTAATCTCCTCCAACCTCCACAACCCTCCTCTCCCTGTCGCTGTAATCTCCTCCAACTCCACAACCCTCCTCTCCCTGTCACTGGAATCTCCTCCAACCTCCAACTCCACAACCCTCCTCTCCCTGTCACTGTAATCTCCTCCAACCTCCACAACCCTCCTCTCCCTGTCACTGGAATCTCCTCCAACCTCCAACACCACAACCCTCCTCTCCCTGTCACTGTAATCTCCTCCAACCTCCAACTCCACAACCCTCCTCTCCCTGTCACTGTAATCTCCTCCAACCTCCAACTCCACAACCCTCCTCTCCCTGTCACTGTAATCTCCTCCAACTCCACAACCCTCCTCTCCCTGTCACTGTAATCTCCTCAAACCTCCAACTCCACAACCCTCCTCTCCCTGTCACTGTAATCTCCTCCAACTCCACAACCCTCCTCTCCCTGTCACTGTAATCTCCTCCAACTCCACAACCCTCCTCTCCCTGTCACTGTAATCTCCTCCAACTCCACAACCTTCCTCTCCCTGTCACTGTAACCTCCTCCAACCTCCAACTCCACAACCCTCCTCTCCCTGTCACTGTAATCTCCTCCAACTCCACAACCCTCCTCTCCCTGTCACTGTAATCTCCTCCAACTCCACAACCTTCCTCTCCCTGTCACTGTAATCTCCTCCAACCTCCAACTCCACAACCCTCCTCTCCCTGTCACTGTAATCTCCTCCAACCTCCAACTCCACAACCCTCCTCTCCCTGTCACTGTAATCTCCTCCAACCTCCAACTCCACAACCCTCCTCTCCCTGTCACTGTAATCTCCTCCAACCTCCAACTCCACAACCCTCCTCTCCCTGTCACTGTAATCTCCTCCAACTCCACAACCCTCCTCTCCCTGTCGTTGTAATCTCCTCCAACCTCCAACTCCACAACCCTCCTCTCCCTGTCTCTGTAATCTCCTCCAACCTCCACAACCCTCCTCTCCCTGTCACTGTAATCTCCTCCAACCTCCAACTCCACAACCCTCCTCTCCCTGTCACTGTAATCTCCTCCAACCTCCACAACCCTCCTCTCCCTGTCACTGTAATCTCCTCCAACTCCACAACCCTCCTCTCCCTGTCACTGTAATCTCCTCCAACCTCCAACTCCACAACCCTCCTCTCCCTGTCACTGTAATCTCCTCCAACCTCCAACTCCACAACCCTCCTCTCCCTGTCGCTGTAATCTCCTCCAACCTCCACAACCCTCCTCTCCCTGTCGTTGTAATCGCCTCCAACTCCACAACCCTCCTCTCCCTGTCGTTGTAATCTCCTCCAACTCCACAACCCTCCTCTCCCTGTCGCTGTAATCTCCTCCAACCTCCAACTCCACAACCCTCCTCTCCCTGTCACTGTAATCTCCTCCAACCTCCAACTCCACAACCCTCCTCTCCCTGTCACTGTAATCTCCTCCAACTCCACAACCCTCCTCTCCCTGTCACTGTAATCTCCTCCAACCTCCAACTCCACAACCCTCCTCTCCCTGTCACTGTAATCTCCTCCAACTCCACAACCCTCCTCTCCCTGTCGTGTAATCTCCTCCAACCTCCAACTCCACCACCCTCCTCTCCCTGTCACTGTAATCTCCTCCAACCTCCAACTCCACAACCCTCCTCTCCCTGTCACTGTAATCTCCTCCAACTCCACAACCCTCCTCTCCCTGTCGTTGTAATCTCCTCCAACCTCCAACTCCACAACCCTCCTCTCCCTGTCACTGTAATCTCCTCCAACCTCCAACTCCACAACCCTCCTCTCCCTGTCGCTGTAATCTCCTCCAACCTCCAACTCCACAACCCTCCTCTCCCTGTCACTGTAATCTCCTCCAACCTCTAACTCCACAACCCTCCTCTCCCTGTCGCTGTAATCTCCTCCAACTCCACAACCCTCCTCTCCCTGTCGCTGTAATCTCCTCCAACATCCAACTCCACAACCCTCCTCTCCCTGTCGCTGTAATCTCCTCCAACTCCACAACCCTCCTCTCCCTGTCACTGTAATCTCCTCCAACCTCCACAACCCTCCTCTCCCTGTCGCTGTAATCTCCTCCAACTCCACAACCCTCCTCTCCCTGTCACTGGAATCTCCTCCAACCTCCAACTCCACAACCCTCCTCTCCCTGTCACTGTAATCTCCTCCAACCTCCACAACCCTCCTCTCCCTGTCACTGGAATCTCCTCCAACCTCCAACACCACAACCCTCCTCTCCCTGTCACTGTAATCTCCTCCAACCTCCAACTCCACAACCCTCCTCTCCCTGTCACTGTAATCTCCTCCAACCTCCAACTCCACAACCCTCCTCTCCCTGTCACTGTAATCTCCTCCAACTCCACAACCCTCCTCTCCCTGTCACTGTAATCTCCTCCAACTCCCCAACCCTCCTCTCCCTGTCACTGTAATCTCCTCCAACTCCACAACCTTCCTCTCCCTGTCACTGTAATCTCCTCCAACCTCCAACTCCACAACCCTCCTCTCCCTGTCACTGTAATCTCCTCCAACTCCACAACCCTCCTCTCCCTGTCACTGTAATCTCCTCCAACTCCACAACCTTCCTCTCCCTGTCACTGTAATCTCCTCCAACCTCCAACTCCACAACCCTCCTCTCCCTGTCACTGTAATCTCCTCCAACCTCCAACTCCACAACCCTCCTCTCCCTGTCGCTGTAATCTCCTCCAACCTCCACAACCCTCCTCTCCCTGTCGTTGTAATCTCCTCCAACTCCACAACCCTCCTCTCCCTGTCGTTGTAATCTCCTCCAACTCCACAACCCTCCTCTCCCTGTCACTGTAATCTCCTCCAACCTCCAACTCCACAACCCTCCTCTCCCTGTCACTGTAATCTCCTCCAACTCCACAACCCTCCTCTCCCTGTCGTTGTAATCTCCTCCAACCTCCAACTCCACAACCCTCCTCTCCCTGTCACTGTAATCTCCTCCAACCTCCAACTCCACAACCCTCCTCTCCCTGTCACTGTAATCTCCTCCAACTCCACAACCCTCCTCTCCCTGTCGTTGTAATCTCCTCTAACCTCCAACTCCACAACCCTCCTCTCCCTGTCACTGTAATCTCCTCCAACCTCCAACTCCACAACCCTCCTCTCCCTGTCGCTGTAATCTCCTCCAACCTCCAACTCCACAACCCTCCTCTCCCTGTCACTGTAATCTCCTCCAACCTCTAACTCCACAACCCTCCTCTCCCTGTCGCTGTAATCTCCTCCAACCTCCAACTCCACAACCCTCCTCTCCCTGTCGCTGTAATCTCCTCCAACTCCACAACCCTCCTCTCCCTGTCACTGTAATCTCCTCCAACCTCCACAACCCTCCTCTCCCTGTCACTGTAATCTCCTCCAACCTCCACAACCCTCCTCTCCCTGTCGCTGTAATCTCCTCCAACATCCAACTCCACAACCCTCCTCTCCCTGTCGCTGTAATCTCCTCCAACTCCACAACCCTCCTCTCCCTGTCACTGGAATCTCCTCCAACCTCCAACTCCACAACCCTCCTCTCCCTGTCACTGTAATCTCCTCCAACCTCCAACTCCACAACCCTCCTCTCCCTGTCACTGTAATCTCCTCCAACCTCCAACTCCACAACCCTCCTCTCCCTGTCACTGTAATCTCCTCCAACTCCACAACCCTCCTCTCCCTGTCGTTGTAATCTCCTCCAACCTCCAACTCCACAACCCTCCTCTCCCTGTCACTGTAATCTCCTCCAACTCCACAACCCTCCTCTCCCTGTCACTGTAATCTCCTCCAACTCCACAACCCTCCTCTCCCTGTCGTTGTAATCTCCTCCAACCTCCAACTCCACAACCCTCCTCTCCCTGTCACTGTAATCTCCTCCAACCTCCACAACCCTCCTCTCTCTGTCACTGTAATCTCCTCCAACCTCCAACTCCACAACCCTCCTCTCCCTGTCGCTGTAATCTCCTCCAACTCCACAACCCTCCTCGCCCTGTCACTGTAATCTCCTCCAACTCCACAACCCTCCTCTCCCTGTCGTTGTAATCTCCTCCAACTCCACAACCCTCCTCTCCCTGTCACTGTAATCTCCTCCAACCTCCAACTCCACAACCCTCCTCTCCCTGTCGCTGTAATCTCCTCCAACCTCCACAACCCTCCTCTCCCTGTCGCTGTAATCTCCTCCAACCTCCAACTCCACAACCCTCCTCTCCCTGTCACTGTAATCTCCTCCAACCTCCACAACCCTCCTCTCCCTGTCACTGTAATCTCCTCCAACCTCCAACTCCACAACCCTCCTCTCCCTGTCACTGTAATCTCCTCCAACCTCCAACTCCACAACCCTCCTCTCCCTGTCACTGTAATCTCCTCCAACTCCACAACCCTCCTCTCCCTGTCACTGTAATCTCCTCCAACCTCCAACTCCACAACCCTCCTCTCCGTCGCTGTAATCTCCTCCAACTCCACAACCCTCCTCTCCCTGTCGCTGTAATCTCCTCAACCTCCAACTCCACAACCCTCCTCTCCCTGTCGCTGTAATCTCCTCCAACCTCCAACTCCACAACCCTCCTCTCCCTGTCGCTGTAATCTCCTCCAACTCCACAACCCTCCTCTCCCTGTCGTTGTAATCTCCTCCAACCTCCAACTCCACCACCCTCCTCTCCCTGTCACTGTAATCTCCTCCAACCTCCAACTCCACAACCCTCCTCTCCCTGTCGCTGTAATCTCCTCCAACCTCCACAACCCTCCTCTCCCTGTCGTTGTAATCGCCTCCAACTCCACAACCCTCCTCTCCCTGTCGTTGTAATCTCCTCCAACTCCACAACCCTCCTCTCCCTGTCGCTGTAATCTCCTCCAACCTCCAACTCCACAACCCTCCTCTCCCTGTCACTGTAATCTCCTCCAACCTCCAACTCCACAACCCTCCTCTCCCTGTCACTGTAATCTCCTCCAACTCCACAACCCTCCTCTCCCTGTCACTGTAATCTCCTCCAACCTCCAACTCCACAACCCTCCTCTCCCTGTCACTGTAATCTCCTCCAACTCCACAACCCTCCTCTCCCTGTCGTTGTAATCTCCTCCAACCTCCAACTCCACCACCCTCCTCTCCCTGTCACTGTAATCTCCTCCAACCTCCAACTCCACAACCCTCCTCTCCCTGTCACTGTAATCTCCTCCAACTCCACAACCCTCCTCTCCCTGTCGTTGTAATCTCCTCCAACCTCCAACTCCACAACCCTCCTCTCCCTGTCGCTGTAATCTCCTCCAACCTCCAACTCCACAACCCTCCTCTCCCTGTCGCTGTAATCTCCTCCAACCTCCAACTCCACAACCCTCCTCTCCCTGTCACTGTAATCTCCTCCAACCTCCAACTCCACAACCCTCCTCTCCCTGTCACTGTAATCTCCTCCAACTCCACAACCCTCCTCTCCCTGTCGCTGTAATCTCCTCCAACCTCCAACTCCACAACCCTCCTCTCCCTGTCACTGTAATCTCCTCCAACTCCACAACCCTCCTCTCCCTGTCACTGTAATCTCCTCCAACTCCACAACCCTCCTCTCCCTGTCGCTGTAATCTCCTCCAACTCCACAACCCTCCTCTCCCTGTCGCTGTAATCTCCTCCAACCTCCAACTCCACAACCCTCCTCTCCCTGTCACTGTAATCTCCTCCAACCTCCAACTCCACAACCCTCCTCTCCCTGTCACTGTAATCTCCTCCAACTCCACAACCCTCCTCTCCCTGTCACTGTAATCTCCTCCAACTCCACAACCCTCCTCTCCCTGTCGCTGTAATCTCCTCCAACTCCACAACCCTCCTCTCCCTGTCGCTGTAATCTCCTCCAACCTCCAACTCCACAACCCTCCTCTCCCTGTCACTGTAATCTCCTCCAACTCCAACTCCACAACCCTCCTCTCCCTGTCACTGTAATCTCCTCCAACTCCACAACCCTCCTCTCCCTGTCACTGTAATCTCCTCCAACCTCCAACACCACAACCCTCCTCTCCCTGTCGCTGTAATCTCCTCCAACCTCCAACTCCACAACCCTCCTCTCCCTGTCGCTGTAATCTCCTCCAACCTCCAACTCCACAACCCTCCTCTCCCTGTCACTGTAATCTCCTCCAACTCCACAACCCTCCTCTCCCTTTCACTGTAATCTCCTCCAACCTCCAACTCCACAACCCTCCTCTCCCTGTCGCTGTAATCTCCTCCGATTTCCACAACCCTCCTCTCCCTTTCACTGTAATCTCCTCCAACCTCCAACTCCACAACCCTCCTCTCCCTGTCACTGTAATCTCCTCCAACCTCCAACTCCACAACCCTCCTCTCCCTGTCACTGTAATCTCCTCCAACTCCACAACCCTCCTCTCCCTGTCACTGTAATCTCCTCCAACTCCACAACCCTCCTCTCCCTGTCGCTGTAATCTCCTCCAACTCCACAACCCTCCTCTCCCTGTCGCTCTAATCTCCTCCAACCTCCAACTCCACAACCCTCCTCTCCCTGTCACTGTAATCTCCTCCAACCTCCACAACCCTCCTCTCCCTGTCGCTGTAATCTCCTCCAACCTCCAACTCCACAACCCTCCTCTCCCTGTCACTGTAATCTCCTCCAACCTCCAACTCCACAACCCTCCTCTCCCTGTCACTGTAATCTCCTCCAACCTCCAACTCCACAACCCTCCTCTCCCTGTCACTGTAATCTCCTCCAACTCCACAACCCTCCTCTCCCTGTCGCTGTAATCTCCTCCAACCTCCAACTCCACAACCCTCCTCTCCCTGTCGCTGTAATCTCCTCCAACCTCCACAACCCTCCTCTCTCTGTCACTGTAATCTCCTCCAACCTCCAACTCCACAACCCTCCTCTCCCTGTCACTGTAATCTCCTCCAACCTCCAACTCCACAACCCTCCTCTCCCTGTCACTGTAATCTCCTCCAACCTCCACAACCCTCCTCTCCCTGTCACTGTAATCTCCTCCAACTCCACAACCCTCCTCTCCCTGTCGCTGTAATCTCCTCCAACCTCCAACTCCACAACCCTCCTCTCCCTGTCACTGTAATCTCCTCCAACCTCCAACTCCACAACCCTCCTCTCCCTGTCACTGTAATCTCCTCCAACTCCACAACCCTCCTCTCCCTGTCGCTGTAATCTCTTCCAACCTCCAACTCCACAACCCTCCTCTCCCTGTCACTGTAATCTCCTCCAACCTCCAACTCCACAACCCTCCTCTCCCTGTCACTGTAATCTCCTCCAACCTCCAACTCCACAACCCTCCTCTCCCTGTCACTGTAATCTCCTCCAACCTCCAACTCCACAACCCTCCTCTCCCTGTCGCTGTAATCTCCTCCAACTCCACAACCCTCCTCTCCCTGTCTCTGTAATCTCCTCCAACCTCTAACTCCACAACCCTCCTCTCCCTGTCGCTGTAATCTCCTCCAACTCCACAACCCTCCTCTCCCTGTCACTGTAATCTCCTCCAACCTCCAAATCCACAACCCTCCTCTCCGTCGCTGTAATCTCTTCCAACCTCCAACTCCACAACCCTCCTCTCCCTGTCGCTGTAATCTCCTCCAACTCCACAACCTTCCTCTCTCTGTCGCTGTAATCTCCTCCAACCTCCAACTCCACAACCCTCCTCTCCCTGTCACTGTAATCTCCTCCAACCTCCAACTCCACAACCCTCCTCTCCCTGTCACTGTAATCTCCTCCAACCTCCAACTCCACAACCCTCCTCTCCCTGTCGCTGTAATCTCCTCCAACTCCAGAACCCTCCTCTCCCTTTCACTGTAATCTCCTCCAACCTCCAACTCCACAACCCTCCTCTCCCTGTCGCTGTAATCTCCTCCAACTCCACAACCCTCCTCTCCCTGTCGCTGTAATCTCTTCCAACCTCCAACTCCACAACCCTCCTCTCCCTGTCACTGTAATCTCCTCCAACTCCACAACCCTCCTCTCCCTGTCACTGTAATCTCCTCCAACTCCACAACCCTCCTCTCCCTGTCGCTGTAATCTCTTCCAACCTCCAACTCCACAACCCTCCTCTCCCTGTCGCTGTAATCTCCTCCAACCTCCAACTCCACAACCCTCCTCTCCCTGTCACTGTAATCTCCTCCAACCTCCAACTCCACAACCCTCCTCTCCCTGTCACTGTAATCTCCTCCAACCTCCAACTCCACAACCCTCCTCTCCCTTTCACTGTAATCTCCTCCAACCTCCAACTCCACAACCCTCCTCTCCCTGTCGCTGTCATCTCCTCGAACCTCCAACTCCACAACCCTCCTTTCTCTGTCGCTGTAATCTCTTCCAACTCCACAACCCTCCGAGATATATGCACTTTTCCAATTCTGCCCTCTTGTGCATTCTCAATTCTAATTGCTCCACATTTCATCGTACAATTTACAGTGCAGAAGGAGACCATTCGGCCCATCGAGTCTGCACCGGCTCTTGGAAAGAGCACCCTACCCAAGGTCAACACCTCCACCCTATCCCCATAACCCAGTAACCCCACCCAACACTAAGGGCAATTTTGGACGCTAAGGGCAATTTATCACGGCCAATCCACCTAACCTGCACATCTTTGGACTGTGGGAGGAAACCGGAGCACCCGGAGGAAACTCACGCACACACGGGGAGGATGTGCAGACTCCACACAGACAGTGACCCAAGCCGGAATCGAACCTGGGACCCTGGAGCTGTGAATCATTTGTGCTAACCACAATGCTACCGTGCTGCCCTTTGCTGGCTATGCCTTCAGTTGCCTAGGCCCTGAACTCTGGAATTTTGTCCCTATACCTCTCCACCTCTTTCCTCCTTTAGGGCACCTCTTTGACCAAGCTCTTGATCATCTGACATAATATCACCTGATGTGACTTGGAGTCAAACTGTTTTATAATGCTCCTAGGATATGTCTTGGGATGTTTTGTTATGTTGAAGGTACAAATGCAAGTTTTTGTTGTTGAAATCACCAGAAAGCAATTAGCTTCAAGGGCTGATTTCACTCTCCCCGACCCAAAACGGGTTCAGCAGAAGGGAGGACAATGTCCATTGTAGAGCCCTTTGCAGTTAGCCAGGCTGACACAGCATAGACCGGGGATGGAGCTGATGATTTTCCTGGTCTGCGGAACTCAGTGTCACACTAAAGCATCGTAGCACCATGTAACAGTCTTTAAATGTGCTCCACACTTAGAGCATGGAGCACAGTTTTGGACGCCTATTAGAAAAGGGATCTCGAGACACAGGAGAGGGTGCCGAGACGATCTACATGGATGATCACAGAAATGTAGGGGTTTACATATCAGGGAAGGATCGACAGGTTGGGTCTCTTTTTCTCTTGAAAAAGGAAGACTGAGGGGATGACCAAATAGAGGTCTTTGATCCAGAGAGAATGTTTCCTCTTGTGGGTAAGAGCATCACTAGAGATCATCAATATAAATAGTCACTAAGACATCTAATCAGGAATTCAGAAACTTGTTCACCCAGAGAGTGGTGAGAATGTGGAACTCACTACCAGTGGTTGAAGTGAACAGTACAGATGTATTTACGAGGAAGTGACGCATATGAGGGAGAAGGGACTTGAAGGTTACAATGGTGGATTTAGATGAAAACATATGGGAGGTGGCTCAAGTGGAGCAGAAACACCAGCATGGACTGGTTGGTCTGAATGGCCTGTTTCTGTGCTGCATATTCTATGTAATCATCCAGTTTTAGAACCACGTGTATATATCTGGAATAATAATCCAAAGCGTAACTCTTAGGAGTAACTTGCTGCTGACTGCCCCGAGGTGCATTACAGCTTGTAGGTGAGATCCTCGATTCTGAAAAGCGCAACTTACCAAGTAACTCTCTCCGTGTTTCGATTTCAACATCTGGGCCATCTCCTTCAGATTGCTGCGGTATCGCTGCTCCTCAAGCACGGGTGGGAAGAAGACCGAAATAATCCGCTCCGTGATGTACGTCAGGTCAAAATCGTAGTTCCGCTCCATGACGTGGTCCACACTGAAACTCCTGCTCGGAAAGACATTGGCAATCCAGGATCACAATCTCACATCAGAGGCAACACTGGCCATGTATTCGAAGAGCAAAGTAGTGGTTATACTGATAACTAATAATTCGAAGGTAATGAGTTCCAATCTGTCCCCGATTTAATCCACTAGCTCTGTAAGACCAAACCCACTTACTAATGCAATACTGGGACAGGAGGCTGCCTAGTTCAGCTGCACCTGATGTCAGTCTCACACTATTGGCTGCATGGAGGTGGAAACAGGAGCCAGCTTTGCTTTCGACTCAAACCCACCATTTTGGGGAGGGCGGGTGGCGGAGAAACTGATTAAAGTCAAGATTTTTACGTGGGCGAGCTCTTAATTGGCCTGGAGAAAGGTCTCCTGACAATTAAGGGTGGTGGATAGGCTCTCAAAGCTGGAGGGCCCTTAAGAGGCCTTCAACTTTCAGAGAAGCACCCAGCTGCAGTACAAGGTAAGCAGCTGAGAAGGAGCTTCAACAAAAAGGTGCCCCGTCAGCTACTGTTAAAAATTAAATTAAAAAGTTACAAAAAGCAGCCAGGTCACCACTCCTAGGTGAGGGCGGGGGAGTCCCTCATAATAATAATAATCTTTATTAGGGTCACACATAGGCTTACATTAACACTGCAATCAAGTTGGGCAGCACGGCAGCGCAGTGGTTAGCACTGTTGTTTCACAACTCCAGAATCCCAGGTTCGATTCCCGGCTTGGGTACGCTCTCCCCGTGTCTGCGTGGGTTTCCTCCGGGTGCTCCGGTTTCCTCCCACAAGTCCTGAAAGATGTGCTGTTAGGTGAATTGGACATTCTGAATTCTCCCTCTGTGACCTGAACAGGTGCCGGAGTGTGGCGACTAGGGGGTTTTCATAGTAACTTCATTGCAGTGTTAATGTAAGCCTACTTGTGACAATAAATATAATTATTACTGTAAAAATCCCCTAGTCGCCACACTCCGGCGCCTGTTCAGGTCACAGAGGGAGAATTCAGAATGTCCAATTCACCTAACAGCACATCTTTCAGGACCTGTGGGAGGAAACCGGAGCACCCGGAGGAAACCCATGCACACACGGGGAGGATGTGCAGACTCCACACAGACAGTGACCCAAGCCGGGAATCGAACCTGAGACCCTGGCGCTGTGAAGCAACAGTGCTAACCACTGTGTTACCGTGCCGCCAGGGAGACGTTTGGCTGTACCTCCATCTTTAGGCAGTGAGGGCCTGCAGGCCTACCTAGAACACTGCCACCCGCCACCACATACTAACCTGGCCCTCCTCCAGGCAGTTAATTTGTGTCAGGAAACTGGAAGGTGACTGGGAAATCCCAGTCGGACTCCTAAACATACCTGAAACATGGTTCTCCCAGGCCCCGGGCTTGCTTCACCCAAAATGGCCAGGGACGCAGTGTTGAGAGAATGACCAGCTGGCTGGAACTGGTATTTTCGGGGGGCTCCATCTGCCTCTATTCCCACCCTTGGAGAGGCCCAGACAGTCAGCCCTCTGCGGTGCACTCTTTAAAGTGTGCTTGCAAGCCAATTGGGCAAGATGAAGGCTCACCTCCACCCCAGGATAATTTGTGTGGCCTTTACATCATTGCCCACATCCTAAGAAGTCTAGAAGGTAATGCCACCTAAAAATACACTTAACTGTTGCTAATAGGACATCCATACAGCGGGTTCATGAAGTAAATTCCTGATCCATTTATTTCTTATTCTAAATTACAATTTAGAGATGCTCCCTGAACAGGAGTAAGTGTCAACCAGACAGTGGGAGTCACTTGCTATTGGTGGCTTGATCAGTCTAATGTTGCCTGTGAAATATTGTTTATGTCTATAATAAATCCAGTTATTTGTCCCTTTCTTATTCAGTGTTGGAATATTAAGCAAACTAAAAGCAATAACAAAAGAACTGTAGATGAGTAACTCAATCACCATTTACGACAAACTTGAGCAATTGCAGTCGACTTGGTCGGCCCAGTTTTAGTACAAAACTCTCCAATATTTTTCCCACAGAGCAGTGTTAATTCTCTTTGTAACTGTGTGGAGGAGAAGTTCTTAATGTCCCTGGAGAGCGAGTGAGTGAGCATTGGCCCAGAACACACTGTACCCAGTACTTCACCAGAACAGTTCATTTGTCTCAATTATCTCCTTTTAAAACACATGTATCGTAAATTGAGCATTTTTACCTTGGCAGAGTGCTCCTTTGGTGAGTGCCTTTCAAAGATTTTGTTGACCCCTAGACATATTGAGGAAAAAAAAGATAATATTGAGACCCAATGAATGTGGAAAACATCCTCCTACCTCGGGCCAGCAGGATCTTTGAAAGGGTTTTCATGTTCTTTTCAAGATCCTTTCATGTTCGATAATGCTCATCACGGCTGCATGGGCTGGAAGCTGTGACAAAGTCACCCTTATCGAGGGAGCATCATACTGCGGACTTGGGCTCACTTCCGGGGAAAGTTTGCAACAACTAATATACTTGTTATGCAAGTTTGTTGTTAAAAAGCTCCACTGACAGCTCGAGAGTTCGGTGTAGAGGGACAGAAGGAAAGACATGCATTTCATCCTGACCCACATTACAGCCAATGACGTACAGTGCTGCTGCCCTTGTAACGCGGATCCAGTGTGCACGTAGCAGGATCCCACAGAGAGCAATGACAGAGTGACCACGTCATTTGTTGGAGACATTAGCCGAGGAATAAATACTGGTCCAGGAGCCGTAGGAGTGAGACAGAAAGAGGTGTGAAACAGCTGTCTCTGTGCAGTACGTGTGAGCGGGAACCAGGCAGACCAACTGATGGGGACACATCAGGATGGGACTAAACCATGAGACGGCAAGAGGGAGAGATGATAACGGCCCGCCAGCAAAGACAAACAGTGAATCTGTGAGGCGCAGATACAGGGAGAAAGCTTTTCATAGAATTTACAGTGCAGAAGGAGGCCATTCGGCCCATCGAGTCTGCACCGGCTCTTGGAAAGAGCACCCTACCCAAGGTCAACACCTCCACCCTATCCCCATAACCCAGTAACCCCACCCAACACTAAGGGCAATTTTGGACACTAAGGGCAATTTATCATGGCCAATCCACCTAACCTGCACATCTTTGGACTGTGGGAGGAAACCGGAGCACCCGGAGTAAACCCACGCACACACGGGGAGGATGTGCAGACTCCGCACAGACAGTGACCCAAGCCGGAATCGAACCTGGGACCCTGGAGCTGTGAACCAATTTTGATATCCACAATGCTACTGTGCTGCCCACTTTTGAGAGTGAGACAGATGGAGGAAGACCTCATCATAAGGCACAGAGGCCCAATGTGACTTTAATGATTTTAGTTCCCTCCAATCCACACTGTGCCTCCAGCACGGAGCAGTGGTCCTCTTATAAGGAAGACTCCTTCCTCTACAAAATGAAGCAATTTTTTAACTCTGCATGGGAGAAATGCCGAGTGCTCGCTGGCATAGGTTCTGAGATGCCTGCTTGACCAACGCCTCAAAAACGGAGGGTTTCTGAACAATCCAAGCCCCTTCCAGAGGAGCATCGCTTTTAGACTATCGGCAGCAACTTCTGAGAACCACACAGAGCAAAACATAATCCGCGTGAAAGTGAGTCTTGAAAGAGTTGCCAATTGGTGCTTTTCATCAAGGAAGCATCACTCGACACTGCTTAAGCTGTGGTAATGAGAGAGAAGCAAACAGACGGGGAGGGGAAGAAAAACATGAGAAAACTGCCAAGACCAGAACATGATCCATTAAAAAGAAAATAAACGAATAAAAAGAAGAACAAGGGGTAAAGAGGGGTTCCAATTCAAAGAATGTGACAGGAAACAACATTTCCGCGTCTGCCAGCAATTTTAGTTGCACCATTTCAACTACATGTCTAAATACATTTACATTTGAATTTAAGTAGAGCCAGAACACTTACACTGTGGAGGAATCTTATTACCTGAAAATATAAAAGCCTCCAGCCCTTGATATTTACCATAAACATGTGGGTACATACCATCGTCAGTGTTTAATGTACAAACACATACATAACTCTCCTTGCTGATCATGTCTTTTACTCACCAAATGTTCAATATTCTTCACTGTTCCAGTCCCCTTTCTTGGCTGTGGGAAATCGGAAACAGGAAAGTTATTAACTGACGCATTAACAAAACTAGCCCTTTTCCTGAAGGAATGTACATCGAGTGGATTCTGGGCACCCATCCAACCTGACATGACAGAAATGTCACGTGCCTACTTCACTGACCCATCCCCCTCCACACCAACTTAAAAGGGAACGGGAGTCGGAATGCATTCCCGACCATAACCACTCACTGAGTAAAACAAGGTTCCTCACGTTGCTGTTGCTTCTTTTGCCAATCACCCAAAATGGGTGCCCCCTCGTACTTGACCCTTCCGCCAATGAGAACAACTTCTCTCCATCTACTCTGTCCAGACGACTCACAATTCTGAACACCTCAATCAAATCTCCTTTCAACCTTCTCTTCTCCAAAGAGATCAGCCTCAGTTTCTCCACATAACTGAAACTCCTAGATCCTGGATCCGTTTTTATCAAGCGCACTTTGCAGGACCTTCATGTTTTCACTTTGAAGAACTGCACCGTGGATCACAGAGAGCATTCTACTTCTTTCCTGAATATCACTGAGCAAAATTAATAAATACAAAAAGAGCTGAATAAGTATCAATTTCGGAGTGTTCTCACTGAGAGAATTCTAAGCACTGGGGAGCTGAACTCAGAGATCGGGCCGCCATTTTGAAAGGGTGCCCCGCTCTCTAAGTGAGCTTGTGGGTCCCTCAAGCCCCCCCCCCCCCCCCCCCCCCCCGCCATGGGCAATGTCACTCCCCCCCACATGCACACTCCCGACACTCCCAAAGTGAGGACACCCCGCTATGGGGTCCCTGGTGTTCCCCCCTCTTCAGGCCTCCCTAAGTCCCCTTACAGCACCCCCTCCCTTCTCGGACCCCCACCCATCACTCCCCACAACCTCCCGGAGGCACCTACTTACCTGACCTACACTCCCCCATCCTTCAAACCCCCCCTCCACCCTGATTTCATGGGCATGCCCCCCCTCACCCCCTGGCTCTTGGCAGTGCCACCGTGGCATTCAGGCACCCTTGCACTGCCACCCTGGCAGTGCTCCTGTCAGCTGGGCAGTGCCATCCAGGCACCTTGGCAGTGTCAGGGTGGCAGTGCTAAGGTGCCAGCTGGGTAGTGACATGGTGCCCGTGTTCCAGGGGTCTCCAATGTCCCGGGAGACCCCCCGGGTGCAGTTCCGCCTTGTTCACGTTTGTTGGCAGGTTTACGACCTACGTCCGCGTCATTCGGTCCTGCCCATTTGGGGCGGGGCTCTGACTGGACGTCTCGCGGGACTTCGAAAAATCTCACGAGGCTGTCGGGAGGCTCGCTGGAGGGCTTTCCAGAGATTCTCTGTCCACGTTGTGCTCTCCTTTGAGCGCAACGCGGCTGGAGAACCACGCCCTAAGTGTGGGCTAAACCGGTGAGAAACTCCCCAGAGTTTAAAGAAGTGACTAAGTGTCATTGAATAGCGGTGGGGATCTCACCAGCACAGCCGGTGGGAAACTCCCTGAAAAGCGCACCACAAATTAACTATGAAATCTTTTGGGAGAATCGCGCCCAAGGAGTTGCTCATTTAAGACAGAGATGTGGAGAATTTTTTTTCCTCAGAGGGGGGTGAGTCTCTGGAACTCTCTTCCTCAAAAGGCAGTGGAAGCAGAATGTTGGAATATTTTAAAGTCAGAGCTGGATAGATACTTGATAAGAAAGTGGGTGAAAGGTTATCGGGGTAGGTGGGAATGTGGAGAAATCTGAACAGTCGTGATCTTATTGAATGGCGGAGCAGGCTCAAGAGGCTGACTGGCCTCCTCCTGCTCCTGATTTATATGTTCGTAGAAAATAGATAGATTATTAATGACAATACAGATAGATGGATAAACACAAGTGTATCAACTGGTTTATATTGGAATGCATGAAGACCTTTACTCTCAAATGTTTAAGGAACCCACATACAGTCACTGATCCCTATTGTAAGTTGCATGTTAATTGTAACACAAATGATTGAAAATCCAGTGAAACATTAATCTGCAGAAGCTTCATGCCATACTTAAATAGTTAGCTCAGGGGTCTGCAGGTTCTAGGCTTGAACAAGTTTACAGATCCTTTCAGTTGGATCACATTATCATAGAATTGATAGTGCAGAAGGAGGCCATTTGACCCATCGAGTCTGCACTGGCCCTTGGAAAGAGCACCCTACTTAAGCCCACACCTCTCCCCTATCCCCGTAACCTCACCTAACCTTTTTGGACACTAAGAGTAATTTAGCACGGCCAATCCACCTGCCCTGCACGTCTTTGGACTGTGGGAGGAAACCGGAGCACCCGGAGGAAACCCACGCAGACATGGGGAGAACGTGCAGACTCCGCACAGACAGTGACCCAAGCCGGAATCGAACCTGGGACCCTGGTGTTGTGAAGCAACAGTGCTAACCACTGTGCTACTGTGCCACCCTAGCATGAAAAAAAAGCCCAAAGATATTAAGAAAAAAAAAAGTAAGAGCGTGCTTTTATTGTGGAGATAAAGGACTAATCATTAAGCTGCACTTTACGGTTCCAAATGATTATTTTAACAAAAGAAAAAACTCACTTTCTAAATAAAGCTGTTTGAGAGGTACAGCTGTGCCTTTTGGTTCGAAGAATACGTTTTATGGTTGTGGCCATTATTTCATCTAATATAGCTGAGACAATAAATTATTCCAAATGCGGTGCTGGAAGCTATTTTTTAATCTTGAGAATCAATAGCTGAAAAAATCCAACATATCGCAAGTTAAAATTTGTTTTAAAGAGGACTTTACTCACAAAACTGTAGTTTATAAAAAGGCAGAGAAAGCATGACTTAGGCGTATTTTAATTTCAATTTCTTTTCTATTAATATATGAATGCCACACATATTTTATTATATTTGCAAATTACGCATTCTGGAGAGAATTTGTCTTTGGTTTAGAAATGCCAATTTTGTCTCTCATGGCTCCCTATAATTTTTATCTTCCGTAAAAAATAGTTAGCTCAGGGATCTATAAAAAAAGCTCTTCAAGTTAAAGAAAAGGTAGCTGATCCTGGAGTCTGCACATTTGAAAAGCACATTAAACGAATAAGGATAGAAAGCAAACACGTTAAAGCAGTGTACATTAAGAGAAGACACAAAGTTGAGAGTCCACGCCAGTGGGAGACTTGCCGTGGCTCACTGTAGGATATCACACACCCACTTCACATATTCAAACCTTGGGAAATTTTGAATAGGTGATTGGAAATTTATTTGGAACAGTATTGAGGTCTGGACAAGCAACCAATTGTAGAAATATCTTGCCACATGGACCCAATTAGAAGCTTTCTTTCCAATTCATTTACGTTCCATTACCACGTGAGTATCATCTTTCCGAAGCTGGCAACTTCCTCAGCAGCCAGTGGCTGAAAAGGGCCTCCGGGCCTTCTTACTCTCTCCTTTACTCTTTCATTTTGCGGCTCTTAGGTGTGCTGGGCATTTGTCGATCAAATGGAAGGCAGGAACAAACGTAATGTTTCCCCTCCTTTCAGAAGGGAAACAGTTGGAGCCCAGCCCCAGTCACCAGGACTATCAGCTCGATCTTGGAGCAGTCATTTTGTTGAGGCTCCAGCAGTGAGTGTGATTGTTCAATGCAGGACACTGATAGATGAGATGGTTGACATTTTGTACTGAACTGAGATTTGCTGTAAGCGATTGTTTTTAAACCTCTTAGTGCCAGGAATGGATCTTTCATCCAGAGGCTGTTGGGTGGCTGGGGTAACTGGCAGGAACAGGCATTTATACATTTCATAGAACGAGACAACACAGAAGGAAGCCATTCGGCCCATAGTGTTGTCTCTCTCCAGTCAATCCCACTCTCCTGCTCTTTCCCCATAGCCCTGCAAATATTTTCCCTTCAAGAATTTGTCCCATTCCCTTATTATCATTACTATTGAATCCGTTTCCAGCACCCTATCAGGCGGTGATGTGCCATCAATTGTACGCGAGACGAGTGCTTTACAAAAGTCTGGCTTTAATAGACTAGAACACAGCTCTGCGATCGTCTACAATGGAATGGACGATCGCCGGGCGTTTGTCCATTTATACCTCGTTAATGGAGGTGTGGTTAACTCAGCCTCTCGGCCAATCGGTCGAGAGGCACATGACCGGCCAGGGCCAATGGTAAGCCGGTGTTCTGCCCCAATGGCAGACAGGTATGCAGATCATATCACCATATTCACCCCTTGCAGAGAGGGGGGGGGGGGGGGGGGGGGGAGGGGGGGGGGGGGGGGGGAGGGGGGGGGGGGGGGGGGAGGGGGGGGGGGGGGGGGGATGAACGAGAGCCCGGGGGGGAGAGAACTGGTGATATGAGTAGCAGCCGGGAGGATAAATTTTCTCTCCTTACTCTTATCGAATTTGGGGGCTTCCCGCTGGCCCAGACAAAACGATATGTACACAAAGTCCATGGAGCTGCAGAACTTTAGAAAGATTCGATCAGTCTTTTTGTGGTCCTTGACGTCCTGGCAGACCGCCGCAGTGGAGGAGTTGACGTCGGGTCGGCCGATGGTTCCGCTGACGTCCTGGAGTCCGGGAGCGATGGACCTTGAATAGTCTCCGTCACCCGAACTGGCCATGGAGACGCCATGGATGTGGAATGGGGAACCTGAGTGGGTGCTGGGGTGAAAAAAAAAGAGGGGGGGTCTGTGATGGGGGGGGGGGGGGGGGGGGGGGAGTCCGCTCGCCGGCGGGTGCCAGGTCCCGGAGGGAGACCGTGTCCTGCCGACTGTCGGCGTACTCCACGTACGCGTACTGCGGGTTAGCATGGAGTAACTGGACTTGTTCCACCAACGGGTCGGACTTGTGCACCCGCACATGCTTCCAGAGCAAGATGGGTCCGGGGGCGGCCAGCCACGTCGGGAGAGGGGATCCGGAGGATGACTTCCTGGGGAAAACAAGAAGACGTTCATGAGGTGTCTGATTAGTTGCGGTACAGAGGAGTGAGCGGATAGAATGTAGGGCATCGGGGTTAACCTCTTGCCATCGGGAAATAGGGAGATCTCTGGACCGGAGGGCCAGTAGTATGGTCTTCCAGATGGTACCATTCTCCCGCTCGACCTGTCCGTTACCCCGGTGGTTATAGCTGGTCGTCCTGCTAGAGGCAATGCCCCTGTCGAGCAGGAATTGACGCAGCTCGTCGCTCATAAATGAGGACCCCCGATCGCTGTGTCTGTACGCGGGGTAGCCGAACAGGGAGAAGATGGAGAGTAGGGCCTTAATGACGGTCGATGTGGTCATGTCGGGGCAGGGAATGGCGAAGGGGAAGCGGGAGTATTCGTCGATTACCGCCAGGAAGTAAATGTTGCGGTTGTTAGAGGGAAGGGGCCCCTTGAAGACAATGCTGAGACGTTCGAAGGGGCGGGATGCTTTGATCAGGTGTGCACGCTCGGGGCGGTAGAAGTGCGGTTTGCACTCGGTGCAGATGTGGCAGTCACGGGTTACTGACCTGACTTCCGCGATGGAGAAAGGCAGGTTGCGAGCCTTAATGAAATGGTATAGGCGGGTCACCCCTGGATGGCAGAGGTCCGCGTGGAGGGAGCGGAGGCGGTCTACCGCGGGACAGGGCATCAGGAGGCTCATTGAGCTTCCCAGGACGATACAAGATCTCATAGTTGTACGTGGACAACTCGATCCGCCACCGTAAGATCTTGTCATTCTTGATCTTACCCATTTGTGCATTATGAAACATGAAGGCTACTGACCGTTGGTCTGTGAGGAGGGTAAACCTCCTGCCGGCCAAATAGTGCCTCAATGTCGCACTGCTTCGACTATGGCCTGGGCTTCCATTTCCACAGAGGGGTGGTGGAGTTCAGAAGCCTGGAGAGTTCTGGAGAAGAAGGCCACGGGTCTGCCCGCTTGGTTCAGGGTGGCCGCCAGAGCAACTTCTGATGCGTCGCTCTCAACCTGGAAGGGGAGGGACTCGTCGATGGCGCGCATCGTGGCCGTTGCGATGTCCGCTTTGATGCGGCTAAAAGCCTGGCAGGCCTCCGTCGACGGCGGGAAGGTCGTGGTTTGAATGAGGGGACGGGCCTTGTCCGCGTAATTGGGAACCCATTGGGCGTAGTATGCGAAGAACCCCAGGCAGCGTTTGAGGGATTTTGGGGTATTGGGGCGAGGGAGTTCCATCAGGGGGCGCATGCGTTCGGGGTCGGGGCCTATCACTCCTTTACGCACTACATAGCCGAGGATGGCTAGGCGGTCGGTGCTAAACACACACTTATCCTTATTGTATGTGAGGTTAAGGAGTTTTGCGGTTTGGAGGAATTTCTGGAGGTTGGCGTCATGGTCCTGCTGGTCGTGGCCGCAGATGGTGACATTATCAAGATACGGGAAGGTAGCCTGTAATCCGTACTTGTCGACCATTCGGTCCATCTCCCGTTGGAAGAACGAGACCTCAATTGTGACACCAAACGGAAACCTAAGGAAGTGGTAGAGGCGCCCATCAGCCTCGAACGCGGTGTACTTGCGGTCACTCGCATGGATGGGGAGCTGGTGATAAGCGGACTTAAGGTCCACAGTGGAGAAGACTTTGTATTTCGCGATCTCGTTTACCATGGTGGAAATACGGGGGAGAGGATACGCGTCCAGTTGCGTAAACCGGTTGATGGTCTGGCTATAGTCGATGACCATCTGGTTTTTCTCCCCAGTCCGGACCACCAGCACTTGGGCTCGCCAGGGACTGTTGCTGGCCTCGATGACCCCTTCCGTCAGCAGCCTCTGGACCTCGGACCTGATGAAGGTCCGGTCCTGAGCGCTGTACCGTCTGCTCCGCGTCGCGACGGGTATACAATCGGGGGTGAGATTAGCAAACAAGGAGGGGGGGTCCACTTTGAGGGACGCGAGGCTGCAGACAGTGAGGGGGGTATAGGGCCGCTGAATTGGAAGGTCAAGCTCTGCAGGTTGCACTGGAAGTCCAGTCCTAGGAGTGCCGGTGCGCAAAGGTCAGGGAGGACAAGGAATTTATAATTTTAAAAAACCTTCCCCTGGACCGTGAGGTCCGCGATGCAGCACCCGGTGATGTGGATGGAGTGCGAACCTGAGGCTAACACGATTTTGTGTGTTACCGGATGGACAGGGAGCGCGCAGCGTCTTATCGTGTTAGGGTGAACGAAGGTTTCCGTGCTCCCGGAGTCCAGCAGGCAGCCCGTCTCGTGGCCGTTGAGGTGGATCAGCGTTGTCATTTTGGCGAGCGTGCGTGGACGTGACTGGTCGAGCTGAACGGCCGCGAGCCGTGGAGAAAATCCGTGTCCGTCGTCGCCGTCCGAGTCGATGCTGGAGGAACCTTGCGTGCAAATCCCGGAAGGCAGTGGCCAGGATCCGCACATGGAGTCGGGATCCCAAGATGGCGGCGCCCAGGACCCGCACATGGAGTCGGCGCCCCAAGATGGCGGCGCCCAGGACCCGCACGTGGGGTCGGCGCCCCAAGATGACGGCGCCCAGGAGGACCTCGTGGTCGCTGGGGGCGGAGCTAGCGGTACCGGCGAGCCGAGTGGAGTGGCTGCGAGTGGGGGAGGTGAGGCGCGCAGGCCAGGCGCAGGAGCCTGGGGGCGGGGGGGAGAAGACTCGCGCGGCGGGCAGGTAGGGACTGGGAGGGCCCGGAGAGGCGAGCAGGTCGGGCGCCGGGGCCCGGGGCGGGAGGGGAAACGTGCGCGTCGGGCAGGCAGGGACCTGGAGGGCCCGGAGAGGCGAGCATGTCAGGTGCCGGGGCCCGGGGGGGGGGGGGGGGGGGGGAAGACTCGCGCGGCGGGCAGGTAGGGACCGGGAGGGCCCGGAGAGGCGAGCATGTCGTGTGCCGGGGCCCGGGGGCGGGGGGGAGAGGCTCGCGAGGTGGGCAGACAGGGACCGGGGGGGGCCCGGAGAGGCGCGCAGGTCGGGCGTCGGGGCCCGGGGGGAGAGGCTCGTGTGGCGGGCAGACCGGGAGGGCCTGGAGAGGCGCGCTGGTCGGCCGGCGGGGCGCGAGTTGGGAGGAACTCGGTGCGCTGGAGCGGCCCTGGGGGACAGAGAGAGGCGCACAGGCCGATCGCAGAGGCCTGGGAGAGTGCTGCGTGGCGTCCAGAAACGCGCAGCCAGCGTTTTGGCCTGGCAGACCGTGGAGTAGTGGCCCTTCTTCCCGCAGCTCTTACAGAGGGCGGAACGGGCTGGGCAGCGCACGCGAGGGTGTTTCGCGAGCCCACAAAAGTAGCAGCAGGGCCCCGTGGACTTGTCGGGGCGTCCCGCGGCACAGGTCTGAGGGAGGTGGGGAGCGGTGGGTGGCGGTTGTGAAGCGTGCCAGGAGGCCTGGCTGGGGTCATAGAAGCGGGCGTTTTGATCCGCGACCTCCAGAGAGGAGGAGAGAGTCAGTGTCTCAGTTAAGCTGAGGTCGTCTCTTTCCAGCATCCGCTGGCGGATAGCGGGGGACAGCATCCCAGCCACGTAAGCGTCTCTGAGCAGTAGCTCCATGTGCTCCGTAGCCGAGACTGCTACGCAGGAGCAACTCCTCCCCAGGGTATGGAGGGCCCGGTAATATTGGTTTAGTGACTCACCGGGGACCTGCTTTCTGGTGGCCAGCAGATGTCGGGCGAATACCCTGTTGTCTGGTTTGATGAATTGTCCTTTTAGCTTTTGTATAGCGTCATCATAATCCGTTTCCTCTTTGATTATTGCGTAGGCGTCGATACCCACGCTGGTGTGGAGGACGTGCAGTTTCTGTGCCCCGGTGGGGGGGTGGTTGTAGATGCTAGGAACCATTCGAGGCATGTCAGCCAGAGTTGGAAAAGTTCTGCAGAGTTCGGAGTTTGCGGGCTGATGCGGAGGCATTCGGGCTTGATTCGGAACTCCATCTTCAAAGTCGTAGTCTATTAAATTGATGTGCCATCAATTGTACGCGAGGCGAGTGCTTTACAAAAGTCAGGCTT
Source organism: Scyliorhinus canicula (assembly GCF_902713615.1). Taxonomy (NCBI): domain Eukaryota; kingdom Metazoa; phylum Chordata; class Chondrichthyes; order Carcharhiniformes; family Scyliorhinidae; genus Scyliorhinus; species Scyliorhinus canicula. Next base: position 254,085 of record NC_052173.1, read on the forward strand.
TAATAGACTAGAACACATGGCCCAGTGAAGAGATCTAGAGTCCTCACCCACCTTAGAAACATGAGGGCCGACATAGTCTTCCTCCAAGAGACGCACTTGAGGGAGCAGGACCAACTGCGGGTAAGAAAGGGCTGGGTGGGACAAACCTATCATTCCTGTTATGGGGCAAGGGCCAGGGGGGTGGCGATCCTGATTGGCAAGAGGACAATGTTTAGGGCGACAAAGACGGTTACGGATCCAGGGGGACGGTATGTCATGGTCAGCGGGGCCCTGGATGGGGCGCCGGTAGTCCTAGTTAACGTGTATGCGCCCAACTGGGACGACACGAGCTTCATCCAAAAGACCATGGCAGAAATCCCGGACATAGCGACGCACCGACTAATCATGGGGGGGGACTTCAACTGTGTACAGGACCCAACGACGGACAGATCAAACCCCAGAACGGGGAAAACCTCAAACATGGCAAGGGAACTCAATCACTATATGGAGCAGATGGGAGCAGTAGACCCCTGGAGATTCGCCCACCCGGGGGAGAAAGAATTCTCTTTCTTCTCCCCAGTACACAACGTGTACACCAGAATTGACTTCTTTGTGGTGGGGAAAACGGTGCTTCCAGAGATAGACAAGGTGGAATACTCCGCAATTGTGATATCAGACCACGCCCCACACTACATGGATGTGCGGCTAGAGACGGGAAGGGCCCAGCGCCCCAAATGGAGGTTGGACGGTGCCTTACTAGCTGACAAGGCCTTCAGCGAAAGGATAGCGCGGGCCATAGCGGAGTACACTGAGATCAACCAAAACGGGGAGGTCTCACCCTCCACGTTCTGGGAAGCGCTTAAGGCCGTACTAAGAGGGGAAATCATAGCCTACAAAGCGCAAAGAGATAGGGAGGAAAGGGTGGCTAGGCAGAAGCTGGTCGACTCCATACTGGAGGTAGACCATAAATACTCCGAGGCCCCGACCGTAGAACTCCTGGCGGAGAGGAAAGAATTACAAAGGAACTTTGACCTGCTCTCCACCAGGAAAGCAGTACACCAACTCCGCCAGGCACGCGGGGCCCTATACGAACACGGAGACAAAGCCAGCCGCCTGTTGGCCCACCAGCTGAGAAAGCAGGCAGCCAGCAGAGAAATTGCGCAAATCAGAGATACCAGAGGCACGTTGGAAACAGAACCAGAGAGGATTAACAAAACCTTCAAGGCCTTCTACCAAGAGCTGTACACCTCAGAGCCCCCAACGGGGAAGGCTGGGATGAACCGGTTTCTTGACGGACTGGACATACCAGTTGTGGGAGAGGGCAGAAAACGGGATCTGGAAGCACCACTAGCACTGGGAGAGATCATGGACAGCATTAGCTCCATGCAGGCGGGGAAGGCGCCGGGACCGGACGGATTCCCGGCGGACTTCTACAAAAAATTTGCGACAGCGCTGGCCCCGCACCTGCGGGAGATGTTCACAGACTCGCTAGCTAGGGACACATTGCCACCCACGTTAGCACAGGCCTCAATCTCGCTGATACCTAAGAAAGACAAAGACCCAACGGAATGTGGGTCATACAGACCCATATCTCTGCTGAATGCAGACGCCAAAATACTGGCCAAAATCCTAGCCAAGAGGCTAGAAGACTGTGTACCTGAGGTGGTCACAGAGGACCAGACGGGCTTTGTCAAAGGTAGACAGCTTACCGCGAACATCAGGCGCCTGCTGAACGTGATAATGACCCCCTCCGGGGAGAGAACACAAGAGGTGATCGTCTCCCTGGACGCAGAAAAGGCCTTCGACAGAGTCGAGTGGAAATACCTCATAGAGGTACTGGAGCGGTTCGGGCTTGGAACAGGGTTCACCGCTTGGGTAAAGCTCCTGTACAACGCACCCATGGCGAGTGTACAGACCAACAATACCAACTCCCAATACTTCCAGCTGCACAGGGGCACCAGACAAGGATGCCCACTGTCCCCGCTGCTGTTCGCACTAGCAATTGAACCGCTAGCAATCGCGCTCAGGGCAGCAAAAAATTGGAGGGGGATCCGAAGGGGAGGTAGAGAGCACAGAGTCTCACTCTATGCGGATGATCTGCTCCTCTATATCTCGGACCCACAAAGCAGCATGGACGGAATCATCGCGCTCCTGAAAGAGTTTGGAGCCTTCTCGGGCTACAAACTCAACATGAGCAAAAGTGAGATCTTCCCAGTACACCCGCAAGGGGGGGGGGGGGCAGCACTAAAGGGGCTGCCGTTCAATCAAGCCCGACATAAATTCCGCTACCTGGGGATCCAAATAGCCCATGACTGGAAAGGGATCCACAAATGGAACCTCACCAGCCTGACGGAGGAAGTTAAAAAGGACCTGCAAAGATGGAACACACTCCCGCTCTCCCTCGCGGGGAGAGTTCAGACGATCAAAATGAACGTACTGCCCAGGTTCCTCTTCCTGTTTAGATCCATTCCGATCTACATCCCCAAGGCCTTTTTCAAAGCGCTGGACAAACTCATCATGGCGTTCGTATGGGGGGGTAAAAATGCTAGGATCCCAAAGAAGGTCTTACAAAAAACAAAAACCAGGGGAGGGCTAGCCCTCCCGAATCTACAATTCTACCACTGGGCAGCAACAGCCGAGCGAGTAAGGGGATGGATCCAGGAGCCAGAGGCTGAGTGGGTGCGTGCGGAGGAGGCCTCCTGCATGGGAACCTCCCTCCGGGCCCTCGCCACGGCAGCACTCCCATCCCCACCCAAAAAACACTCCAGCAGCCCAGTGGTGACAGCCACCCTCCAATCCTGGAACCAACTGCGGCAGCAACTTGGCCTGACCAAAATGTCGAACAGGGCTCCCATCTGCAACAACCATAGGTTCACACCAGCACTGACTGACGCCACCTTCAAAAGGTGGAGGCAGGACGGGGGGACACTGACAGTCAGGGACCTATACACGGACGACAGGATCGCAACACTGGACGAACTGACAGAGAAGTTTCAGCTAGCTGGGGGGAACGAGCTACGGTACCTGCAGCTCAAAAACTTCCTACGAAAGGAGACAAGGACGTACCCACAACCGCCACGACAGACACTACTGGAAGACCTACTGGACGCAAGTATCCTAGAGAAAGGGAACTGTAGTGACATGTATGACCGACTGGTAGATAGGGACGACACCGTACTGGACGCAACAAGAAGGAAATGGGAGGACGACCTGGGGATGGAGATAGGGTGGGGACTCTGGAGCGAAGCACTGCATAGGGTCAACTCCACCTCCACGTGCGCAAGGCTCAGCCTGACGCAACTAAAAGTGGTACATAGAGCCCACTTAACAAGAACCCGTATGAGTAGGTTCTTCCCGGAGGTGGAAGACAGATGTGAACGGTGCCAAAGAGGCCCGGCCAACCACGCCCACATGTTCTGGTCTTGCCCCAGACTCGTGGAGTACTGGACAGCCTTCTTCGAGGCTATGTCCAAAGTGGTGGGAGTGAGGGTGGAGCCATGCCCGATAGTGGCGGTCTTCGGGGTTTCAGAACAGCCAGATCTATTCCTGGGGAGGAGGGCGGACGCCCTTGCCTTTGCCTCCCTGATCGCCCGCCGTAGAATCCTGTTTGGCTGGCGGTCAGCAGCACCGCCCAGAGCTGCGGATTGGCTGTCCGACCTCTCGGAATCTCTCCAAATGGAGAAAATCAAATTTGCCATCCGAGGGTCGGACGACGGCTTCCACAGAACGTGGGAGCCATTCATGCAACTGTTCCGGGACCTATTTGTGGCCAATGTACAAGAGGAAGAATAGTCGGGGGAAGGTAGCGGGAGGGGCTACAGGTTCGGTACGGGGGTTCGATGGCTAGCTAAGGCCCAAAACCAAACTAAATAAACATGTTGGGGGGGGGGGGGGGGGGGCGGGCGCAGTTACTACTACGAAGATGCTTACCTGTAAATATGTATGTTAATTTTTGCGTGTTTGTTTGTTGTTTTTTTTCTTTTTTTTTGTTTTTTTTTTTGTTCTTTTTCTCTCCTAACAATTTGTAATTTGTTCAATATAAAATATGAAAACTGAATAAAAACATTTATAAAAAAAAAAAAAAAAAAAAAAAAAAAAAAAAAAAAATAGACTAGAACACAGCTCTGCGATCGTCTACAATGGAATGGACGATCGCCGGGCGTTTGTCCATTTATACCTCGTTAATGGAGGCGTGGTTAACTCAGCCTCTCGGCCAATCGGTCGAGAGGCACATGACCGACCAGGGCCAATGGTAAGCTGGTTTTCTGCCCCAATGGCAGACAGGTATGCAGATCATATCACCACAGGCAGCACATTCCAAATCAGAACAGTCTCTTCATCTCACCTCTGCTTCTTTTACCAATCACCTTAAATTTGTGCCCTCTGGTTATGAACCTTTCTGCCACTGGAAACAGTTTCTGCTTATTTCTCCATCAAAATCCCTCATGATTTTGAACACATCTACTAAGTCTCCCCTTAAACCTCTTGGCTCCAAGGAGAAAAATCCCAGCTTCTCCAGTCCCTCCGGGAATCTGAAGTAAACCTGATGCAATAGCTGTAGTCTCATCAATCTTTCATATCCCGGCTTTTTCCGGGCTTCTGGTAAAAGATGCCATCGCTTCCAAAATGGTTGCAGGGAGCAGAGGGGCAGAAGAAGAAAGGGAATTTAAATATTTGACATGTTGGGGGGCGGGGCTCACGGTTTGTCCGGGTTTGTCAAGGAAACCCCAAAACAACTTCTCCCTCTGGGCTCTTCAGTCGCAGGTTAAAATTGCAGCCGGGCCCCCATGCTGTCACCACAGTTCAAACCGCACTCTGAAGGAAGGACCCGCAGGCGTCCCTCTCGCCCGATCGAAAGAAGCAGGTTACATGTACTTGCGACCAGCCGGACTGGCTGTAAGCTACTGCAACCATTTTAATCCCCCACTCTGTTTCTGCTGTGCAGGAGGGTTAAAATTGGCCCGGCAGCATTTCAGAGATTAAAGCCTGACAGAAATCAGTCAACCCAGGGTGACAGGAAGATGATGGGGCCTGGAACAGCTTATTTATTGTCAAACAACCAGATGCAGCTGAAGCCAGCTTTTAATTATATTTAATTTTGAGAGAAAGCAGCTTTTAATTACAGATAACGATGATGTGCACAGAATTGGCTGCTTTTGTAAATAAGAGAAAGGATACAGTACCTGTCATTTAATTGCTTTATGAATAACCTGTTTAACTCTGTTGACGTTTCCCCGCCATCATTTCCACTGTAAACAGACCTCGGCTGATCAAATATATTTATGTACACACTCTGCTTCTCTTCCTGAAATTCTCGCCTGTCGTTTGCGTATTCTGCCACACTTCAGTCCTGTGTTCATGTTGCTTCTAATTAAACTCCCCCCGCCCCCCGGCCATTAAACTGACAGGGCAGAATGCAATGTTTACGAGGTAAAAATGAAAGACGATACAATTGTTAAGCCTCGTCAGGGCTTAAGGTATTAACTGTTCCAGTTAAATTACGACCCTTTCCTTGGACTGAAAGCAACAGGTCAAATAGGTTCATTTCTCAACCGTGGACGACGGCAGAGTTACGAAAAGTGATCATATTCAACAAAAAGTAACCCGCATGACCAAAACAAAACTGAAATAAATGTAAAATTTAAGTAAATTAGAAAGTGAGACGCTTAACAATGATTTCAAATTTTGAGGCCACACTCCCCACCTCCCTATGCTACACATGTTCCCATACGTTTCGGCTAGAACGTAGAACATAGAACAGTACAGCACAGAACAGGCCCTTCGGCCCTCAATGTTGTGCCGAGCCATGATCACCCTACTCAAACCCACGTATCCACCCTATACGCGTAACCCAACAACCCCCCCCCTTAACCTTACTTTTATTAGGACACTACGGGCAATTTAGCATGGCCAATCCACCTAACCCGCACATCTTTGGACTGTGGGAGGAAACCGGAGCACCCGGAAGAAACCCACGCACACAGGGGGAGGACGTGCAGACTCCACACAGACAGTGACCCAGCCGGGAATCGAACCTGGGACCCTGGAGCTGTGAAGCATTTATGCTAACCACCATGCTACCCTGCTGCCCCTGGTAAATGGTGTACCATTCACAACACAGGATGGAGCAATTGGGACCAGGTTTGAGTTCCACTCATTCAACTGGCGCCTTGAAGCAACAAGCAACTTCTTCTGAGTCGCAAACACTCACAATATAGACAACAAATACACTGCGGCAATGGAGACTGAGGATTAGATACAGCTGATATTATTACATCTCTGTTTGTAGCTACCCCTGCTGTAATGGAGATGAATTTGAGAGATTTGTGTCACCCCCCCTACCTCTATGCCCAGGACTGAAATGCAAATGCCGCGAGCTGGCAGTTAAGCCTTAAGGAAGGTCACCTCCTGCTTTCGGTATCTGACTGTCAATGCAGATGGCACAGAGAATGGAAACATTATGCTTGTGGAGTGGGCAGCTGCTGTTTCGAGGTTTTTGTTCAGCCGTTCCTAATCTCTGAAGTGTGCTCTCACTAAAATGGGAATGTAGGGTTGCATGGGATGGAAGTTCACTATGCAGGTTCAAAGCGAGATAGCTGCTTCCTGATTCAAATAAGTTCAAACTTTGGAAAGGAAACTGCGACTGGAAAAGGGTCGTGGGCTTTCAGAGCACACCTGAACATGTACAGTAAACGCTGTTCGTTAACTTCAAATTCAAAGTCAAATTCAAAGCTCTGTCCCCGTTGTTAACTGGGTCAGGCTAACAGGGGTTAAAGTAGGGCTAACTGGATTAGAAAGCCATGCTGTGGCGATGCCGGCGTTGGACTGGGGTGAGCACAGTAAGAAGTCTTACAACACCAGGTTAAAGTCCAACAGGTTTGTTTCAAACACTAGCTTTCAGAGCACTGCTCCTTCCTCAGGTGAATGGAGAGGTATGTTCCAGAAACATACATATAGACAAATTCAAAGATGCCAGATAATGCTTAGAATGCGAGCATTTGCAGGGAATTCAATCTTTACAGATCCAGAGAGAGGGGTAACCCCAGGTTAAAGAGGTGTGAATTGTCTCTCGCCAGGACAGTTGGTAGGATTTTGCAAGCCCAGGCCAGATGGTGGGGGGTGAATGTAATGCAACATGAATCCCAGGTCCCGGTTGAGGCCGTACTCATGTGTGCGGAACTTAGCTATAAGTTTCTGCTCGGCAATTGTGCGTTGTCGCGCATCCTGAAGGCCGCCTTGGAGAAAGCTTACCCGGAGATCAGAGGCTGAATGCCCTCGACTGCTGAAGTGTTCCCCGACTGGAAGGGAACAGTCCTGCCTGGTGATTGTCGCACGATGCCCGTTTATTCGTTGTCGCAGTGTCTGCATGGTCTCGCCAATATACCACGCTTCGGGACATCCTTTCCTGCAGCGTAAGAGGTAGACAACGTTGGCCGAGTCGCACGAGTATGCACCGCGTACCTGGTGGGTGGTGTTCTCACGTGTAATGGTGGTATCTGTGTCAATGATCTGGCACGTCTTGCAGAGATTGCCATGGTAGGGTTGTGTGGTGTCGTGGTTGCTGTTCTGAAGGCTGGGTAGTTTGCTGCAAACAATGGTTTGTTTGAGGTTGCGCAGTTGTTTGAAGGCATGTAGTGGGGGTGTGGGGATGACTTTGGAAAGATGTTCATCTTCATCGATGACGTGTTGGAGGCTGCAAAGAAGATGTCGTAGTTTCTCCGCTCCGGGAAAGCACTGGATGACGAAGGGTACTCTGTCGGTTGTGTCCTGTGTTTGTCTTCTGAGGAGGTCGGTGCGGTTTTTTGCTGTGGCGCGCTGGAACTGTCGATCGATGAGTCGAGCGCCATATCCCGTTCATACAAGGGCATCTTTCAGCGTCTGTAGATGTCTGTTACGCTCCTCCTCGTCTGAGCAGATCCTGTGTATATGGAGGGCTTGTCCATAGGGGATGGCTTCTTTAATGTGTTCAGGGTGGAAGCTGGAGAAGTGGAGCATCGTGAGGTTATCCGTGGGCTTGCGGTAGAGCGAAGTACTGAGGTGACCGTCCTTGATGGAGACGAGTGTGTCCAGGAATGCAGCTGATTTTGGAGAGTAGTCCATGGTGAGTCTGATGGTGGGATGGAACTTATTGATGTCATCATGTAGTCGTTTCAGTGATTCTTTGCCGTGGGTCCAAAGGAAAAAAATGTCATCGATGTATCTGGTGTAGAACGTCGGTTGAAGGTCCTGTGCGGTGAGGAGGTTTTGTTTTCAAACTTGTGCATGAAGATGTTGGCGTATTGAAGTGCGAATTTGGTCCCCATGGCTGTTCCCTGCGTCTGGATGAAGAACTTGTTGTCAAAGGTGAAGACGTTGTGATCCAGAATGAAGCGGATGAGTTGCAGAATTGCGTCTGGAGATTGGCAGTTGTCAGTGTTGAGGACTGAGGCTGTTACAGCAATGCCGTCGTCATGGGGGATGCTGGTGTAGAGTGCCGAGACATCCATTGTGACGAGGAATGTTCCTGGTTCAACTGGTCCATGGGTGCTGAGTTTCTGTAGGAAGTCCGTCGTGTCGCGACAGAAGCTGGGCGTACCTTGTACGATGGGTTTCAAGATGCCCTCGATATAGCCAGAGAGGTTCTCACACAGGGTCCCATTGCCTGAAACGATAGGACGGCGTGGTGTGTTGGCTTTGTGTATTTTCGGGAGGCATTAGAGATCGCCAATGCGGGGAGTACGTGGGATGAGAGCACAAGATCTTGATCAGTCTGTTGAGTTGGCGGACGTGTTCCTTGTTTGGCTCTGCGGGTAACTGTCTGTAGTGTTCCTGGTTGTTGAGTTGTTGGTCTACTTCTTTGCAGTAGTCCGTTCTGTTCAGTATGACGGTGGCCCCTCCTTTGCTGGTTTGATGACGATGTTGCGGTTGGTCTTGAGAGCGCGGATGGCGTTGCGTTGTGCTTGGGTGACGTTAGGGGCTGTCTTGTGAATGCGACTGATGAATCTGGCATTGACACAACTCCTGACGGCTTGAGCATACATGTCGAGTCTAGGGTAGTAGCCTTCCGGAGAGGTCCAATTCGACTCTTTCCTCTTCGTTTGCCGCACCGCAGATTTCTCGGTCTGCTGTTCCGGTTCATTGGTAGTCTCCTTGGGTTTGCTGTCGGCCTCTTGGGGTCTGTGGAAGAATTCCCGGAGCCTCATTCGCCTGATGAATTCCTCCGTGCCTGCCGCGAGACTGATGGGGTCCATTTTGGTGGTGGTGCAGAAATTGAGCCCTCTGCTGAGGACTTCGATTTCGTCTGGTTGAAGGGTGTAGTCCAACAAGTTGACAATAGATTTCCCTGTATTGTTTTCTACTGTGATACCAAGGGAGGCTTGGTTGCTGCTGGTGGTGATGCCGGGTTTCTCAAGCTTCCTGTTCTTGGTTACCTCAGCACTTTGCTTTACCGCAAGCCCACGGATAACCTCACGATGCTCCACGTCTCCAGCTTCCACCCTGAACACATTAAAGAAGCCATCCCCTATGGACAAGCCCTCTGTATACACAGGATCTGCTCAGACGAGGAGGAGCACTCGACTCATCGATCGACAGTTCCAACGCGCCACAGCAAAAAACCGCACCAACCTCCTCAGAAGACAAACACAGGACACAACCGACAGAGTATCCTTCGTCGTCCAGTACTTCTCCGGAGCGGAGAAACTACGACATCTTCTTCGCAGCCTCCAACACGTCATCGATGAAGATGAACATCTTGCCAAGGTCATCCCCACACCCCCACTACTTGCCTTCAAACAACCGCGCAACCTCAAAACAAACCATTGTTTGCAGCAAACTACCCAGCCTTCAGAACAGCGACCACGACACCACACAACCCTGCCATGGCAATCTCTGCAAGACGTGCCGGATCATCGACATGGACACCACCATTACACGTGAGAACACCACCCACCAGGTACGCGGTACATATTCATGCGACTCGGCCAATGTTGTCTACCTCACACGCTGCAGGAAAGGATGTCCCGAAGCGTGGTACATTGGCGAGACCATGCAGACACTGCGACAACGAATGAACGTACATCGCACAACAATCACCAGGCAGGAATGTTCCCTTCCAGTCGGGGAACACTTCAGCAGTCAAGGGCATTCAGCCTCTGATCTCCGGGTAAGCGTTCTCCAAGGCGGCCTTCAGGATGCGCGACAACGCAGAATCGCCGAGCAGAAACTTATAGCCAAGTTCCGCACACATGAGTACGGCCTCAACCGGGACCTGGGATTCATGTTGCATTACATTCATCCCCCACCATCTGGCCTGGGCTTGTGAAATCCTACCAACTGTCCTGGCTTGAAACAATTCACATCTCTTTAACCTGGGGTTACCCCTATCTCTGGATCTGTAAAGACTTAATTACCTGCAAATGCTCGCATTCTAAGCATTGTCTGGCATCTCTGACTTTGTCTATATATATGTTTCTGGAACATACCTCTTCATTCACCTGAGGAAGGAGCAGTGCTCCGAAAGCTAGTGTTCGAAACAAACATGTTGGACTTTAACCTGGTGTTGTAAGACTTCTTACTGGATTGGAAAGATCACCTGCTCCATTCGCCTCTCCCTCTGTTTTGTTCTGTAGTAATGTTGTAAAACTTCACAGGAGCGCCACTTGACACCAAGCCAGGTGAGGAGATATCAAGACAGATGAAGGATGGAGGCTTTAAAGCAGCTTAAAGCAGGGCAGAGAGATTCAGGGAAGGAATTCCAGAGCTGAGGGCCTCAGTGGCGTGTCACCAATAGTGGAGTGATGGAAATCGCGATGTGCGAAGGTCTCGGAGGGTTTTAGGGTGGGAAGTGATTACAGAAATAGGGAGGGGGGTGAGACTCGGGATGGATTTGAGAATAAGGACGGGAATTTTAAAATTGGGGCACTGTCGGACCGGGAGTCAATGTAGGGAAATCAAGGGCTGCAGAGATGGGACAGGAAGTGGAGTTGATATAGCAGATCAGCCGTGATCTTCCTGGATGGCAGAGGAGGATCAAGGGGCCATTTGGTGTCGTCTTGCTCTTATTTCTTATGTGGACAGAATTGTATGCTCATGAAGAGGAGGTGTTCAAAGAAGCAAGTATATCACTAAAATAGGCTGGCACAGGTCACATCACAGCTTGAACCGTGCTCAGATTTTCCTCAAATTTACTCATTCATCAGATGTGGGCCTCGCTGTCTAAGCCAGCATTTATTGCCAATCCCGAGTTGCACTCGAGGGGACAGTAGTGAGCCGCCATCTTGAATGGCTGCAATGCGTCAATAGTGCGTTCTGACTTACAAATTTGTTACAAGTTACCATACAAATTTGTTCTTTTACTGGAGGCTGCTGCTGATTGCTCTGGGCAATGCCTCTCACCCAAGACACACTTCTTTAAATGGGTCGTCAGAATTGCCATTGAACAAAGTCCAGCAAGGACGGGGTTAATCGTGACTGATGCGAATGCTTCACTTTCACGTTGCCAAACTGTACCAGCAGAGTGACAATTTTACCGTTCCCTTTCCCAACTGCAGTCAGACTGCACACAGGCCTTGCTAGTGTAACAAGCTGGATTTGTCTTTGAAAGATCTGGCAGAGACTTGATGGGCTGAAAGGCCTCAGTCTCTATGATTTCTAACCAGATGCTTGTCACATGGAATTCCTGTTACTTGAGTTTGCAAGCCAGTGAGCATGAAGTGACAATGGCTGCATTCTGCCCCATAAATGATTTCTTATTTTTCTCTCAAGCAAACAAAGCAGCTTTTTGTAAAATGCCCGCCCTGACTTGAATAGATTTCACGGAGATTCAAATTTCCCATTTGAAATCACACTGGCACCTCCACCAGGTAGTCCTTGGGGAGAATCGGTTTTGGCAAGAGTAATGACGTACCTCCTCTGAAATGAAAATTCAGGCCACTGAGGAAAAGCTTTTCTTTTTAAAAAAAAAAGGAGAAACCTACGTTTGGGGCTGAGGCTAATAGTTTCTTCCTTACAGGCTCCAGCTGTGGCTCAATTGGCAGCACAAACCAAATCAGAAGGTTGTGGTTTTCAGTCCCACTCCAGAACTTGGAGCACAAACAAATGCAGAGAGTAGAGGTTAATGAAATGAAATGAAGATTGCTTATTGCCACAAGTAGGCTTCAATGAAGTTACTGTGAAAAGCCCCTAGTCACCACATTCCGGCGCCTGTCCGGGGAGGCTGGTACGGGAATCGAACCGTGCTACTGGCCTGCTTGGTCTGCTTTAAAAGCCAGCGATTTAGCCGAGTGAGCTAAACCAGCCCCTAAAGGCTGGCGATCAGGAAAGAATCACTGGGCAGATCAACTCTCCAGTATTCAACCACTCCACAGGACTGGGCCAGTATATCATGACATTTCTCTTGACCTTTTTGGAAAATGTCTGTCATTTACAGCACAGAAACAGGCCTTTCGGCCCAACTGGCCCTGACTGGTGTTTAAGCCCCATCCGCTCTTCACCTTCATCCATCCATCTATCTGTCTATTCCTTTCTCCCTCATGAACATCTCCAGCTTCTCCTTAAAGACTTGTTCATCTCTTTAGAAAATGAGTGTTTTATGTTCAAAATGTGGGTGTGATTGAAATGGATGTGTCTTTAGTTTAACCTGTGCTCCTCAGGTTGTGTTGAACAAAATCTTTGAAGGCAGCCAGTAGAAAAAATGCCAATCTGGATGTACTGCTCATCATGCTGGCTTTGTACTTGGCCCCCTTAACTTGTGGTGCAGTGAGCTTTTCCAAAATGTTTAACTATACCAATTTAATAGTGTCTGATTATGGATGTTGGAATAGTCCTGGCTCCATTGTCTTCTCTTTCCCTTAAAGTGTAGAGAAAACAAAGATCATAAGGCCATAAGAAATAGGAGCAGGATTAGGCCTTTGAGCCTGCACCACCATTTAACAAGATCCTGGCTGATCTAACACTCACTATTTCTGTATCTCTCCGTAACCCTTAGTTCCCTTATTGATTAAAACCTATCAATCTCAGCCTTGAAAATGTTCAAGGACTCGGTCTCCCACAGCTCCCTGGGGTAAACAATTCCTGATTCACCACTCTTTGAGAGAAGAAATTCTTCCTCAAATCCCTCTTAAACGAGCACCCCCTTATTCTGCGACTATGCCCTCTGGTCCTACACTCTCCCATGAGTAGAAACATTCTCCCAACATTTACCCTGTCTAACCCCCTAAGAATCATATGGGTGCGATTTAACTAAATGGAAGCAAAGTCCCACAACGAGCGTGTTTCCCGGCGCTCAGCAAGGCCGCATGCAGCCCCATATTTTGCACCGAGGAGCCCCACCCGCCAGAACTCCTCAGTGTAACAAGAGATGGCGTCTCGATGTCTGGAACCCCTGACGTGACCCCTGACCCCCCCCCCCCCCAAGCCCCAGCTCACTATGAGGGGGTCCCTGGGCCCCCCCACTATGAGGGGGTCCCAGGGCCCGCCCCCGCCACCCTGCCCAAAGGGCATGCACCTGGAGGCCTCCGATCCCCTGTGGGACTCCCACAAGCGCCGTTCCATCTGGTCCCCGTTTGTGGAGACCAGAACTGAACGGCACTTGCCCGAGATCTCCGAGGCGAAGGGGACAGATCTCAACGTCTCGGGAAACTGCATAGTAAAGTGAGACTAGCTGTCTCACTCTAATATGCATATTTGCAAAAAAGTGATCCTGCCCACTGTGGAAGTTGGATCTTGCGAGACGTTGCGAGCTGGTAGATCACGGGAACGGGGTCTCCCGGCTTCTAGTGGCTATGTTGCGCCACGCGGCTTTTCGGGCACAACATGGCCGTTCGATTGCACTCATATGTTTCATTCAAAGATGCAGCGAGTAAAATAAAAGGTAACCAAGCTCGATGGTAAGAGAGCTTATTGCAACAGCACCTGGCTGTCACTGCAGCCGATGTTACAGGCCCAACTTGTTGATATTAACTGTGTTTATATATCTGTTAAGAGCCGATGCCTCATCTTAATAATAATAATAATAATCGCTTATTGTCACAAGTCGGCTTCAATGAAGTTACTGTGAAAAGCCTCTAGTAAGGGACCTCTTGTAAGGGAAACAAGTTTGGTCGAAACAAAAACATAATTTATTTTACAACTATCATTTACAGCTCCAGTAGTTCCCTATTGGGTCTTCACTGGTCGGTGCCTTACTGGCCGACTCTATTTGTACAAAGCCAGGTGTTGTTAAGGGTCCCCCGCCCACTTATCAGAAAGCTCGTATTCTGCAAGGTCCACGGGGTAGTTAATCATCCCGACCATGTAAGACCCGTGTGGGTTATAACACTTCATATCACTACTGCAAATCCCCCACTCGCCCAGTGCTGATCAGTTTGAGAATCACTGATTAAATGTCAGGCAGACGGTAGCTAATGCAGCCAAACGTCGTTACCATGGACACAAGAGGGGCACTACCTTCAACCCTTGTGTAATACAAGTAGGAACAACAAGACAGAGATTAATTGCTGACATGAAATTCTCAGATAAGCACCTGCTCACGTGAGATAGGTCATGCATGGTTTTTGCGAGCAGACACTGCCAGGGTACTTACAAGTTCCAGGCTCCGTGGGGCTGGGGGTACACAGATGGTCATTACCTGCAAATCACACAAAACAAAAAGCAAAGGTCAAGATCATTTATGATGAAAATAGCTGGGTAACAAGCTCATTTTGCTTTTCCAAACACCAGCCCTTCCCAAATTCTGCGCATAGATGGAACTACAGGAAGTGTTTCTCCCTCCCTGACTGGCACAGCATGAGCATCATTGAGCCCTTGTATAATTGACCTTGCCCTTGTATCCCTTAATTAGTACGTATTTTGGGGTGTGTGGGGACGCAGGACGAGGCAAACTGGAAACATTACTTTGTGCACATTTCCTTTACTTCGTACTGGGAGACACCCTTCAGGACCTCACCCAACTGTGAGCCTTGGCACACTATGCTGCCAAGGGCATCACAGCTACCATCATCCTTCCTTTACCCAATGTGGGCAGGAGTAGGAATCCTGGCTAACCATCCCGCTCCAATCCATGACACCCACAGTTGCCGCCAGCCTTGCCACAACAACATTGTACATTCATATAGCAGCTTCCTGAAAATGTCCACGGGTGTTTCACAGGAACATTATAAAACAAAATTTAACACTGATCCACAAAGAGAGGCGGATGAGGTCCGATGACCAGAAGCTTCATCAAAGAGACAGGTTTTAAAGAGTATCTTAAATAAGGCGAGCAAGGCTGAGAGACAGGGAGGGAATTCCAGAGCTTGGGGTGCAGGCAGCAGAAGGCACCGGGGATGGAGAAATTATAATTAGGAATGCACAAGAGGCCAGAATTAGAGAAGCACAGATATAGAACATAGAACATTACAGCGCAGTACGGGCCCTTCGGCCCTCGATGTTGCGCCGACCTGTGAAACCATCTGAAGCCTATCTGACCTACACTATTCCATTTTCATCCATATGTCTATCCAGTGACCACTTAAATGCCCTTAAAGTTGGCGAGCCTACTACTGTTGCAGGCAGGGCGTTCCATACCCCTACTACTCTCTGAGTAAAGAAACTGCCTCTGACATCTGTCCTATATCTACCACCCCTCAATTTAAAGCTTTGTCCCTCGTGTTGGTCATCACCATCCGAGGAAAAAGACTCTCACTGTCCACCCTATCTAACCCTCTGACTATCTTATATGTCTCTATTAAAACACCTCTCAGCCTTCTCCTCTCTAACGAAAACAACCTCAAGTCCCTGAGCCTTTCCTCGTAAGACCTTCCCTCCATACCAGGCAACATCCTAGTAAATATCCCACAGCATTGTGGGGCTGGAGGAGATTGCAGAGATAGGGAGGGGGAGGACATGGAGGGATTTGAAAATAAGAATGAGAATTTTAAAATCAAGTCATTGCTTGACTGGGAACCAATGTCAGCGAGCACAGGGGGTGATGGGGGAATGGGACTCGGTGTGAGTAAGACACGGGCAGTAGAGATTTGGATGACCTCATGTTTATGGAGGGTACAATGTGGGTGACCAGTCAGAACTGTGTTGGAATTGCCGAGTCTGGAGGTAACAAACGGCTGAATGAGCTGAGACAGGGGGCGGAGACCAGTGGTATTAGAGGTGGAAATAGGTAGTCCCAACGGTGGAAGAAATATGCCACCAGCTGACTTGGTACAGCCTGGGAATGCCTGGAAATAACTGCAAGTGATAAGTGATATTATCATGGGAATGTTTAATGCACTGGGACCAAATTCCTCTTCCACTTTCAACAGCCGGGTCATTTAAAATGGTTTATGCCTCTGCTAAAATAGCAAAGAGACAATTTGATCTGAATGCAGCTTGTCACTGCAATCCTGAATTCTTAACAATGGTGTTAGTTAATCATTCCTCTCAGTAGGAAAGTTCCAGATTACATTAACATTGATATACAGAAACAGTCCATTCAGCCCAACTGCTCTGTGACATTGTCTATGCTCCACTCAAGCCTCTTCATCTAAACCCATCCGCAGTTCCTTCCAAGTCCTTGCTTCTGAGCTAATCACAGCAATGAGTTTAGTGAAACAAATCAAAGAGTTTTGGATGGTCATTTGGGTGATATATGGGACTAAATATCGGAAAGTGCCTATCCTAAAATGCACATGTATAAAGCACAGGCAATCAATTTAGGGGCAGATGAGGGCAGCATGGTGTCGCAGACGTTAGCACTGCTGCCTCATGGCACCAGGTCACTGTCCATGTGGAGTTTGCTCATTCTCCCCGTGTTTGCATGGGTTTCGCCCCCACAACCTGTGGTAAACACGACGAGTGATATATTGTATGTATTACGGCACTGCCCGTGTATTACAAGTACGACGGTAAATCCCTGCCTGCTGGCTCCTCCCAGCAGGCAGCGTATAAAAGTGTATGCTCTCCTGCGCTGCTCCCATTCTGGTTCCAGCTGCAGGAGGCACAACATCTTGTGCAATAAAGCCTCGATTGTTTCACCATTCTCGTCTCGTGGTCATTGACAGTACATCACAACCCAAAGAGGTGCAGGGTAGGTGGATTGGTCACGCTAAATTGCCCCTTAATTGGAAAAAGAAAATTGAGTACTCCAAATTTATATTTACATTTTTTATTTAGGGGCCAATCAGAGTGCCAATGAGAGTCGCTGAGTGGCAGCAGTGACACTGAAACTGGCACTAAAAATGCCACAGGGAGCCTTGGTAGTCTTTGAGCTGATTTTACTCAGTCTTTTTTCTATGGAATAATCTCTGCCTAATGAAAACCCACTTTGGCCCGTGTGTTCTGCTGGTGCCTGAGCACTGTGCAAAATTGTTTCACAAAGTGACGGTCACTGAATCTGAACCAGTAAAGCATTATGACAGATTCACATGCTAAATGGACAAGTAAAAGACACGTTTTCAAGTGTGTCAGCTAGCCTTTCAGCTTTTCTGACAATAAAACATAAACTGATTTAAAAATGTGGCGCCCTGAGGATCCGTTTTCCCATCATGGGCGGGATTCTCTAAAATCCCGGCTATGTCACCACGCCGGCGTGAAAACGGGCACCAACGACTCCAGCCTTAATGGCCCCTGAAAGTGAGGAATTCTCACCTTTCTAGGGGGCTAGGTTGCTGCCGGAGTTGCCCCGCAGCTTCAGCGGTGCAGAACAGCCTGCGCGAGTCCGCAAATGCGCAGAACAGCCGGTATATTTTCATGCATGCACGGAACGGCCGGCGTGATAAGGCGCATGCGCGGGGGCTCCCTTCTCCGTGCCTGCCCCAGGGCAATATGGCGGAGCCCGACACAGAGTAAAGTAGGCCCCACGGAACCAGCCCGCCCGCCGATCGGTAGGCCCCGATCGCGGGCCAGGCCACCGTGCCCCCCCCCCCCCCCACCTCCAGGACGGCCCCCATACACTCACCTTCCAGGTCCCGCCCAGGATTCTCCGACCCGACACTCGGTGGGAGAATCCCGGCCCATGCCTTCCAGAAAGAATGCACTTTCTCTCCCCTCAATTAACATTGCTGATATTGTTGATGCTTATTAACCTGACGTGAGGCCTGAGTGAGGCCATTCTTAGTGCAGCCATCACTGGGGGCTCGAAGATAAATTGCCAGTTTTGCTGGAATTTTTGGAAAACTGTGTGCTGTTGGCCCCAAATCCAGGAGGGGCAGGGTTGAGAATTGTCCCAAATCTCTCAGTTGCGTTTGGGGATTTTTCTTATTCGGACGGCTGGGGAAGCAGTTATAGTTCGATGTCGAGGCCAACAATACATTCAACGATTCAGCCGACGCAGTGTGACAGGTTGTGATGCCACAAGAAATCAGAGCAGTGTGCGGGCGATGGGCACAAATCAGTTGGGTGGGGTTTTCCATGCCGCATATTTGTTAAAAAGCCAACTACACTGTCACACCTCATGACTTACTGACTGACAGGAGATCACTGGAATGCATCAAAAAGGGGGTGGATTTGTGGCAGCACGGTGGCACAGTGGTTAGCACTGCTGCCTTACGGTGCTGAGGTCCCAGGTTCGATCCCGTCTCTGGGTCACTGTCCGTGTGGAGTTTGCACATTCTCCCCGTGTCTGCGTGGGTTTCACACCCACAACCCAAAGATGTGCAGGGTAGGTGGATTGGGCACGCTAAATTGCCCCTTAATCGGAAAAAAGAAATTTGGTACTCTAAATTTTTTTTTAAAGGAGGTGGATTTAACAAGTGTTGTCAAATGCAGCGTGGGAGTCACACCAATATATAACTCACATCTTTTTTTTCCAGGAATATCAGTGTTCAATTGCCTTGGTGTGCAAATTGCTTTCCGATCGCAGGCCAGGCCACCGAATGACCCGTTCGCGCCGCCTGCTCCCGCCAGCACAGAGGTGGTTTAAACCAAGTCGGTGGGAGAGGCCTGACAGCGGCGGGACTTCGGCCCATCGCGGGCCAGAGAATTGGCGCGGGGGGCCCGCCAACCGGCGAGGCGGGATTCCCGCCCCCGCCGATTCCCGGGTGGCGGAGAATTCTGGCCACGGTGGGGGCGGGATTTACGCCGGCCCCGGGCGATTCCCCGACCCTGCAGGGGGGGGGGGGGGGGGGGGGGGGGGGGGGGGGGGTCGGAGAGTTCCGCCCCACCTGGCCCATCATTTGACTCTTTGAAAGAGTAACCAATTGAATCCCATTCCCCATCTCTTTTCCCTCCAGCCATGCGTATATTTCCTTTTCATAGGTATCATTGAAAGTTATTACTGAATCTGCTTCCACCGTCCTTTCCACCAACACATTCCAGATTGTAACATCTCGCTGCAATAACAAATTGTCTATATCTCCTGTTATGGGCCAAGGATTAGAGAACACCAAAGTGTATCATGGAGTTCACCTGACCCACAACGTTTAATAGATTGTCGTATGGGGAGCACAAGGCCCACTCTACAGGTGTGGTACAGCAGAAATCTACAGTACTTTTAAAACAAAACCATGTTTATTTATGAATCCAGTTGACACTTTATAAACCCACAGTAAACATCTTAATAACTATCAACACCAATAATCCCCACAGATTCAATATTCTATAAGTAAACCTTCATAACTTTCCTAACAACATCCATAAGTCCAAAGGACCCATTTTACAGAAAGACAGCAGGTTTAAATTTTCTACAGAAACAGATATGACTTTGAAATGACCCAAATGTACATTCTTTCGCTTGTAGAGATATCCATATACATCTGCTGGCTTTCACTGCAGCTCTCCACTCTGGAAACGAAACTAAAACACACATACACACACCAGCTTTTGTTCAAAGCAAAAGTAAAAGCAGAATCACAGCTCAGCTCCACCCACACACTGACATCACTGCAGCTATTTGATAAACAACCATTTCTTATAGGTACATCCACTACAGCCATTTGATAAACATCCCTTTCTTAAAGGTACATCCACTACAGCTATTTTATAAACATCCATTTCTTAAAGGTACTCTCACATGACACTCCCCCTCTGGTCTTTTTGCCAATTATTTTAACTCTATTGATGCCCCTCTGGTTAACGGCCTCCTGCCACTGGAAATAATTTCTCCCTGTTACTCTACCAAACCCTTCACAATTTTGAACACCTCAATTAAATTAATCTCCCCTTGACCTTCTCTCTCTAAAGAGAGGAATCTCAGCTTCTCAGGTAACTGAAGTCTCTCAGCTCTGGTACCATTCTATATTCTACATGCAACCCGTATAGATAAATCCCCAGATTTCATTTCAGGTTTTTGATCAACTTGGGTAGTTTAACCCAAAGCAACTCAATTCTAGTTGCAGCTGGTAGAATATCCACCTTTTATGCCATAACATTGTACAAATAACCAAGGGCAAAATGTCTGGCATTTTCTGAACAGCCAGATTACTGCTTTTAAACAGCAGAGTGTTCTGCTTGTACAATCAGCAGCTACAATTAGCAGACATCATCCAAGAACTGACCACCGTATCCCAATTTTCAAAGTTCCTGAAAAACAACGTTCCAACTCGAAGTGGCAATTCAACTCCAAGTGATCATGGGCTGAGCTTACTCCCAGACTTAACATTTGACCATGAGCAATGCCACAGGAGATCTCAGACTGATCTGACACCTAATTTTCCCACAGTGAATCACAGGTACCATAACTAAAAGACTTCATGGAGTATTGTGCGAACAGTTATTGCTTTCAATTAAGGTTGACAATCTGGCTGCACTGTCAGAGATATCAGGCGTGATTCAACTAATTGGCAACAAATTCCCATAGCGAGTGCGTTCAGCCGTGTGTTTCCCGCCGACTCGCGTTGTATAAGAGGCCTCAGCGGGGAACGTGTGGTTGAGGCCTCACATAGCCCGATTTTGTACACTGGGGAGCTCCACTCGCTGGAACTCCCCAATATAGTGAGAGATAGGGACAGCATGTCTCCCTCGAAGTGGCCCTGACCTTCCCCCAGTCCAAACAGACTATGGGAGGGTGGAAAGTCCCCGGCGCCCCCCAACACCCATGCAGAGCACCACCAGCCCAATCGCGCAAACACAAAAAATGCCAGCTTGGCACTGCCCATGTCAGGTGGCAGTGCAACCGGGGCACCTTTACAGTGCTAGGCTGGCACCCAGGTGGCACTGCCAGGGTGCTCAGGTGACAGCAGCACCCTGCCCAAAGGCCATGCAGCTGGGGACCTCCAATCCCCTTGGAGACCTCCATGAGTGCCATTCCGTCTGGTTCCAATTTCTGGAGACCAGTGCTGATTGATGCTCGCCCGAGGTCTCTGAGGTGAAGGGGATGAATCCCAAAGCTTCGGGTACCTCGGGGATCTGTACATGTCTCGCTCCAATATGCAGATTTGCCAAAACGTGATCCCACCCATTTACATCGCAATGTCTCACGAGATTGAGTTGGATCTTAAGGCGTTGCGAGCCGGATAGATCCCGGAGGCGTGGTGTCCCAACTTTTATTGGCTATGCTGCGCCATGGCGAGCTGCTTTTCAGGCGCAACGTGGCCATTGGATCATGCCAGTCATCTTTTGGCTGAGATGTTACACTGAGTTCCTATATGCTCTCAGGGATGGACGTAAACAACCTTCTGGGGTACTATTGGGCGGCCAATGTGTCAATGGTGCGTAAATGGGTGATGGAGGGGGGAGGGGCGGCGTGGAAAAGAATGGAGATGGCGTCATGTAGAGGTACGAGCCTGGGTGCCATGGTAACGGCACCGTTGCCGCTCTCCCCTAAGAGGTTTACCACGAGCCCGGTGGTGGCGGCGACCCTAAGAATCTGGGACAGTGGAGGCGGCATAGGGGGGAAACAGGGGGCTCGATGGAGGCTCTACTGGGTGGCAACCATCGGTTCATACCGGGGAACAAGGATGGGGGATTCAGGGGGTGGCAAAGGGCGAGCATCAGCAAACTGAGGGACCTGTTTATTGGCGGGAGGTTTGCGGGCCTGGGGGAACTGGAAGATAAATTTGGCCTTCCCCAAGGGAACATGTTCAGATACTTGCAGGTAAAGGCGTTTGCTAGGCGACAGGTAGAGGGATTCCCTTTGCTGCCCTCGCAGGGGACGATGGACAGAGTGCTTTTGGGGGTGTGGGTCAGAGAGGGGAAGGTGTCTGACATCTATAAGGTAATGCAGGAGGTGGAGGAGTCGTCAGTGGAGGAGCTGAAGGCTAAATGGGAGGAGGAACTCGGGGAGCAGATAGAGGACGGGACTTGAGCGGATGCCTTGGAGAGAGTCAACTCTTCCTCCTCATGTGCGAGGCTTAGTCTCATCCAATTTAAGGTGCTGCACCGGGCCCACATGTCCGTGACTAGGATGAGTAGGTTCTTTGGGTGTGAGGATAGGTGCACCAGATGTTCGGGGAGTCCAGCGAACCACGCCCATATGTTCTGGGCATGCCCAGCACTGGAATAATTCTGGAAGGGGGTGGCGGGGACGGTGTCGAGGGTGGTTGGATCCAGGGTCAAACCAGGGTGGGGACTCACGATTTTTGGAGTTGCGGTAGAGCCGGGAGTGCAGGAGGCAAAAGAGGCCGGTGTCCTGGCCTTTGCGTCCCTAGTAGCCCGTTGAAGGATTCTGCTACAGTGGAAGGATGCGAGGCCCCCAAGCGTGGAGACCTGGATCAGTGACATGGCGGGATTTATAAAACTGGAAAGGGTCAAATTTGCCCTGAGAGGATCAATACAAGGGTTCTATAAACGATGGCAGCCTTTTCTGGACTTCCTGGGGGGGGGGGGGGGGGGGGGGGGGGGGGGGGGGTGTGTTCCTTGTTGTAGTTTCTATTCTGTAACTTTATATTGTGTTAATTTGCATTGTTGTTAAAATGCTGTGTTGTGCATGGGGGTGGGGCGAATGTTTGATTGTTAATATTATTGTTATTTTTGGTATTTTACTATGGTGCGTTATTGTTGTATAAATTCAAAATTTTTCAATAAAAATTATTTTTTTTAAAAAAGGGATGGACGTAAAAGATTCCATGACGTTATTTTGAAGTGGAGCAGGGAAGTTCTCCCTGGTGTCCTGGCCAGTTTTTATCCCTCAACCAACATCACTAAAACGGATTATCTGACCACTATCATATTGCTGCTTGTTGGACATTGCTATTCACAGATTGACTGATGTGTTTCCTGTATTAGAAGTGATTACACTTAAAAGGAACATCAATAATTTTTTCCCAATAATGCTTAGAGCAGCTCAGCCAGAACATTGTCAGTTATG